>NC_092165.1:27588757-27608757 GCF_045791955.1 Oncorhynchus clarkii lewisi | reverse complement strand
TTAGCAGGATCAGATGGTGACGGGTGTCCCAGCAGGGCCAGACAGCCAGGGAATACCAATCTAAGGAGCTCGGGTGAATTTTGCAGTATACTAACAATATAAGTGAATGATACAAAGTTCCATCTTGAGTTGATGGATAGACCTACAGAAGCTGCAAATCAAATCAAGTCAAATCCCAGACTGTACAGGACAGTAGCTTAAGTTTAAAGCTATAGTCTGGGATCTGGGAATAATGGCCATTTCAATTACTGAACCATATGATATTTGGCATTTTATTAGGATTCCCATTAACTGTTGAAAAAGCAGCAGCTACTTTTCCTGGGGTACACACAAAACAGGAAACATTACATAATACCAAACATCATTAGACAAGAACAGCTCAAGGACAGAACTACATACATTTTTTTTTTAAATGCACAAGTAGCCTACATATCAATGCATACACACAAACTATCTAGGTCAAATAGGGGAGAGGCGTTGTGCCGCGAGATGTTGCTTGATCTGTTTTTTTTAAAACCAGGTTTGCTGTTTATTTGAGCAATATGAGATGCAACAGAGTTCCATGTAATAATGGCTCTATATAATACTGTACACTTTCTTGAATTTGTTCTATATTTGAGGACTGTGAAAAGACCCCTGGTGGCATGCCTGGTGAGGTAAGTGTATGTGTCAGAGTTGTGTGTAAGTTGACTATGCAAACAATTTGGGATTTTCAACTCATGAATGTTTCTTATAAAAAGAGGAAGTGATGCAGTCAGCCTCCTCAACTCTTAGCCAAGAGAGACTGGTATGCATAGTATTTATATCAGCCCTCTGATTACAATGAAGAGCAAGACGTGCCGCTCTGTTCTGGGCCAGCTGCAGCTTAAGTACGTCTTTCCTTGCAGCACTGGACCACACGACTGGACAACAATCAAGATTAGACAAAACTAGAGTCTGCAGGACTTGCTTTGTGGAGTGTGGTGTCAAAAAAGCAGAGCATCTCTTTATTACGGACAGACCTCTCCCCATCTTTACAACCATTGAAACTATATGTTTTGACCAGGACAGTTTACAATCTAAGGTAACACCAAGTAATTTCATCTCCTCAACTTGTTCCACAGCCACACCATTCATTACCAGCTGAGGCCTAGAACTTAAGGAATGATTTGTACCAATTACAATGCTCTTAGTTTTAGAGATGTTCAGAACCAGTTTATTACTGGCCACCCATTCCAAAACAGACTGCAGCTCTTGGTTAAGTGTTTCAGTGACTTTATTAGCTGTAGTTGCTGATGCGTATATCGTTGAATCATCAGCATACATGGACACACATGTTTTCTTTAATGCCAGTGGCAGGTCATTGGTAAAAATAGAAAAGAGTATAGGGCCTAGACAGCTGCCCTGCAGTACACCACACTTTACATGTTTGACATTAGACAAGAATCCTCTAAAGAAAACCCTTTGAGTTCTATTAGATAGATATCTCTGAATCCACAATATGGCAGAGGTTGAAAAGCCATAACATAAATGTTTTTTCAACAGCAGGTTAGGGCTCCCGGGTGGTGCAGCAGTCTAAGGCACTGTATCTAAGTGATAGAGGCGTCACTACAGACCCTGGTTTGATTCCAGACTGCATCACAACCTGCTGTGATTAGGAGTTCAAGGGCGGTGCACAATTGGCCCAGTGTCGTTTGGGTTTGGCCGGGGTAGGCCGTCATTGTAAATAATAATTTTTTCTTAAGTGACTTGCCTAATAAAATAAAAAAAATAAAATGTTAATAATAATATCAATGGCTGGACTGAAATTGAACTGTACAGCTCCCACAATCTTCTTATTATCAATGTCTTTCAACCAATCATCAGTCATTTGTGTCAGTGCAGTACATGTTGAGTGCCCTTCTCTACAAGCATGCTGAAAGTCTGTTGTTCACAGAGAAATAGCATTGTATTTGGTCAAACATCATTTTTCCAACAGTTTGCTAAGAGCTGGCGGCAAGCTCATAGGTCTGCTGTTAGAATCAGTAATGGCTGCTTTACCACTCTTGAGCAGCGGAATTACTTTGGCTTCCCTCCAGGCCTGAGGACAAAGACTTTCCTCTAGGCTCAGATTAAAGATATGTTATTTTATTTTATTTAACCTTTATTTAACTAGGCAAGTCAGTTAAGAACAAATAATTTTTTACACTGACGGCCCACCAAAAGGCAAAAGGCCTCCTGCGGGGACGGGGGCTGGGATTAAAAATAAATAAGGTAAAAATATTGGACAAAACACACATCACGACAAGAGAGACAACAAAACACTACATAAAGAGAGACCTAAGACAACAACATAACATGGTAGCAACACATGACAACACAACATGGTAGCAACACAACATGACATCAACATGGTAGCAGCACAACATGGCAGCAGCACAAAATGGTAGCAGCACAAAACATGGTAGCAACACAACATGGTAGCAACACAATATGGTAGCAGCACAAAACAGGGTATAAACATTATTGGGCACAGACAACAGCACAAAGGGAAGGTAGAGACAACAATACATCACGCAAAGCAGCCACAACTGTCAGTAAGAGTGTCCATGATTGAGTCTTTGAATGAAGAGATTGAGATAAAACTGTCCAGTGAATGTGTCTTGCAGCTTTGAATTACCTTTGATCTAGTTTTGTCTTATCAATCACTTAAACATATTTAATAATGATATCTTACTTAGCTTGATGACTGTGGGAATTTTTGTTCTAAATAGACACAACATATTTGATTGTGTAGAAATGCAGGAAATGTGTTTTGTTTGGCCAAATAAGTCCTCCCCCAGACCCCCCGCCAGGTTACCCCCCCCCCCCCCCCACACTTCTAAAACCAAAGTTGCGCCCCTGCCTCATGTCTCCTCTCCTCTCTCTCTCTCTCTCTCTCTCACACACACACACACACACACACACACACAAACACACACACTCACACACACACACACGGACAGGATTGCAATGGGTTCTGATGCAACACACCCGATCATGCTGATGCATGCCTGCTGCTCACTCACATATGTTCACCCAATGTTCGCACAAACTTCCCACAACCTTAGAACAACCTTTCCCATGTTGGGTTTCAGACAGCTCCAGGCCTGTAGAAGCCTGTCTGAAACTGATCTGGCTGCTTTTTTACCAATAACATCTCCTGTCTCCTGTGTCAATAACAGTAACAGACACATAAGAGGGAGACCCTATCTATAACAACAAGAGATAGATGACCAACTGCTCCTGTCTACTGTGTGTAACAGTAGCAGGTAGATCAGAGGTGTACCGGGTGAATGGAGACACTGGTTTGAGACGATAGTGATCTGAGATGTTTGAGTCTATTACCCTTGTTGTTCTAGACAGGTGGAAAGGTAAAATGCCCTGCAAACATATGTTGAACTCCCAGCCACTCCCAGTCCTATCCCATTCACAGGTCAGAGTGGGGGTTTATGAAGTTGTACTGAGCATACCGTACCGTGTACAATGCATGCAGGTCACCCATGATACAAGTCAGTATACGACGTCCATCCATGTCTGAGGTCGTTGGGAGATGATGTGGAAACGGGCCACTAGGGACAACAGTGTGCACTGTTACCTTCAAGTAGGTTTGGTATTGGTTAGGGCGTTGTTTGTTTTAAGCCTATCCCAAACCTTAACCTTTAACTGAACCATTCTGAATTAATGCTAAACCTTAAGAATTCAGAGTTAATGCCTAACCTTAACCCTTACCTTAACAATTCTGTGATAATGCCTAAACTTAACCTTAAACACTGAAAAATGGATTTACTGCTAATTCTAACATGAGACTGTGAGAGCTTGTAGGTACAATGAACGTGGTGTGTGTGTGTGTGTGTGTGTGTGTGTGTGTGTGTGTGTGTGTGTGTGTGTGTGTGTGTGTGTGTGTGTGTGTGTGTGTGTGTGCGTGCGTGTGCATGCTTGTGTGTGTGCTTAGATAAAATACTTGTAGTTTTTTTATTATTTTGCCATGGAACAAATTCTACAACACAATGCATACGATCTTAGGTCATTTCTCAGTGGTGTATCAACAAATTGTAGTTATGTTACGAGGTCTAAAGGCTGAATTGCCGGTGAAAGAAGGAGGATATGAACTGAGCATAATACTAAATACTATTTGAAATCTTTTAAATACTTGGAGTGTTTGCTTTAGGTTGCCTGGAGTGCTAGGTGGGTGGGGTTTACACTTTTGGGACTTTTCTATTGGTTACATTGCAACAGACAAGCTCAATCGAACACAACAAAAGTGTAAAATGATTTCAAGTAGTATTTGAACCCAGGTCTGATTGGGAAAACAACAGTCTACTCACCTGGTCTATGTAGTACAGGAGTTACGCAAGTATTGTGTGGTATTACGCAACACTCCATAGGAGCCTTGGTATCAAATCAGATCAAATCAAATTGTATTTGTGACATGCGCCGAAAACAACCAGTGTAGACCTTACCGTGAAATGCTTACTTACAAGCCCTTAACCAACAGTGCAGTTCAAGAAAATATTTACCAAATAAACTAAAGTAAAAAATTATAAAAAAGTAACACAATAACAATAACGAGGCTATATACAGGAGATACCGGTACCGAGTCAGTGTGCAGGGCTACAGGTTAGTTGAGGTAATTTGTACATGTAGGTAGGGATGAAGTGACTCTGCATAGATAATAAACAGCGAGTAGCAGCAGTGTACAAAACCAATGGAGGGGGGGGGGGGGGGGGGGGGGTCAATGTAAATAGTCCAATGGCCATTTGATTAATTGTTCAGCGGTCTTATAGCTTGGGGGTAGAAGCTGTTAAGGAGTATTTTGGACCTAGACTTGGCACTCTGGTACCGCTTTCCATGCGGTAGCAGAGAAAACAGTATATGACTTGGGTGACTGGAGTCTCTAACAATTTTAAAGGCTTTCCTCTGACATTGCCTATTATATAGGTCCTGGATGGCAGGAAGCTTGGCCCCAGTGATGTAGTGGGGCGTACGCACTACCCTCTGTAGCGCCTTATGGTCAGATGCGGAGCAGTTGCCATACCACGCAGTGATGCAACCGTTCAGGATGCTCTCGATGGTGCATCTGTAGAACTTTTTGAGGATCTGGGGACCCATGTCAAATCTATTCCATCTCCTGAAGGGGGAAAAGGTTTTGTCGTGCCCTATTCACGACTGACTTGGTGTGTTTGGACCATGATAGTTTGTTGGTGATGTGGACACCAAGAAACCTGAAACTCTCGACCCGCTCCACTACAGCCCCATCGATGTTAATGGGGGTCTGTTCGGCCCGCCTTTTCCTGTAGTCCACGATCAGAACTGAATGCTGGTGCTGGAGTCGTGTTTGGCCACGCAGTAGTGGGTGAACAGGGTGTACAGGAGGGGACTAAGTACACACCCCTGAGGGACCCTAGTGTTGAGGATCAGTGTGTCAGATGTGTTGTTGCCCACCCTTACCACCTGGGGATGCCCGTCAGGAAGTCCAGGATCCAGTTGCAGAGGGAACTTAGTCTCAGTCCTTAGCTTAGTGATGAGCTTTGCGGTCACTATGGTGTTGAACCCTGAGCTGTAGTCAATGAACAGCATTCTCACATAGGTATTCCTTTTGTCCAGATGGGAAAGGGCAGTGTGGAGTGCGATTTCAGTTTGCGTCGTCTGTGGATCTGTTGGGGCGGTATGCAAATTGGAGTGGGTCTAGGGTATCCGGGAGGAAGCTGTTGATGTGAGCCATGACCAGCCCACTTCATGGCTACCAATGTGAGTGCTATGTGACGGTAATCATTTAGGCAGATTACCTTCGCTTCCTTGGGCACAGGGACTATGGTGGTCTGCTTGAATCATGTAGGTATTACAGACTCGGTCAGGGAGAGGTTAAAAATGTCAGTGAAGACACTTGCCAGTTACTTCCTGCTTTTGTTTTTGCTTGTACGCAGGAATCAGGAGGATAGAATTATGGTCAGATTTGCCAAATGGAGGGCGAAGGAGAGCTTTGTATGCATCTCTGTGTGTGGAGTAAAGGTGGTCCAGAGTTTTTTCCCCTCTGGTTGCACATGTTAAATACTGGTAACATTTTGGTAAAACTGATTTAAGTTTGCCTGCATTAAAGTCCCCGGCCACTAGGAGCGTTGCTTCTGGATGAGCATTTTCTTGTTTGCTTATGGCCTTACAGAGTTCGTTGAGTGCGGTCTTAGTGCCAGCATCGGTCTGTGGTGGTAAGTAGATGGCTACGAATAATATAGGTGAGAACTCTCTTGGTAGATATTGTGGTCTACAGCTTATCATAAGGTACTCTACCTCAGGGGAGCAATACATCGAGACTTCTTTGATTTTAGACATCGCGCACAGGCTTTTATTGACAAATAGACACACACCACCACCATCCGTATTAACAGATCTAGCTTCTTCTTTGTTCTGCCGGTACATTGAAAATCCCGCCAGCTCTATATTATCCGTGTCGTCGTTCAGCCACGACTCTGTGAAACATAAGATATTACAGTTTTTAATGTCCTGTTGGTAGGATAATCGTAAACGTAGGTCATCAATTTTATTTTCCAATGATTGCACATTAGCCAGTAGAACCGATGGCAGTGGGAGTTTACTCGCTCGCCTACGAAGGCAGCCTGACCTGTGCCCCCTTTTCCTCCATCTTTTCTTCAAGCAAATTACAGGGATTTGGGCCTGTTTCCGGGAAAGCAGTATATCCTTCTCATCGGTCTCGTTAAAGGAAAAAGCTTCTTCCAGTTTGAGGTGAGTAATCGCTGTTCTGATGTCCAAAGTTATTTTCGGTCATAAGAGACGGTAGCAGCAACATTATGTACAAAATAAGTTAAAAAATAAGTTATAAAAAACGCAACAAAACAAATAAAATAGTCTCTAACTCTAACATACAGTGCCTTGCGAAAGTATTCGGCCCCCTTGAACTTTGCGACCTTTTGCCACATTTCAGGCTTCAAACATAAAGATATAAAACTGTATTTTTTTGTGAAGAATCAACAACAAGTGGGACACCATCATGAAGTGGAACGACATTTATTGGATATTTCAAACTTTTTTAACAAATCAAAAACTGAAAAATTGGCCGTGCAAAATTTTCCCCATTCCTCCTTGCAAAACAGCTCGAGCTCAGTGAGGTTGGATGGAGAGCATTTGTGAACAGCAGTTTTCAGTTCTTTCCACAGATTCTCGATTGGATTCAGGTCTGGACTTTGACTTGGCCATTCTAACACCTGGATATGTTTATTTTTGAACCATTCCATTGTAGATTTTGCTTTATGTTTTGGATCATTGTCTTGTTGGAAGACAAATCTCCGTCCCAATCTCAGGTCTTTTGCAGACTCCATCAGGTTTTCTTCCAGAATGGTCCTGTATTTGGCTCCATCCATCTTCCCATCAATTTTAACAATCTTCCCTGTCCCTGCTGAAGAAAAGCAGGCCCAAACCATGATGCTGCCACCACCATGTTTGACAGTGGGGATGGTGTGTTCAGCTGTGTTGCTTTTACGCCAAACATAACGTTTTGCATTGTTGCCAAAAAGTTCAATTTTGGTTTCATCTGACCAGAGCACCTTCTTCCACATGTTTGGTGTGTCTCCCAGGTGGCTTGTGGCAAACTTTAAACAACACTTTTATGGATATCTTTAAGAAATGGCTTTCTTCTTGCCACTCTTCCATAAAGGCCAGATTTGTGCAATATACGACTGATTGTTGTCCTATGGACAGAGTCTCCCACCTCAGCTGTAGATCTCTGCAGTTCATCCAGAGTGATCATGGGCCTCTTGGCTGCATCTCTGATCAGTCTTCTCCTTGTATGAGCTGAAAGGTTAGAGGGACGGCCAGGTCTTGGTAAATTTGCAGTGGTCTGATACTCCTTCCATTTCAATATTATCGCTTGCACAGTGCTCCTTGGGATGTTTAAAGCTTGGGAAATCTTTTTGTATCCAAATCCGGCTTTAAACTTCTTCACAACAGTATCTCGGACCTGCCTGGTGTGTTCCTTGTTCTTCATGATGCTCTCTGCGCTTTTAACGGACCTCTGAGACTATCACAGTGCAGGTGCATTTATACGGAGACTTGATTACACACAGGTGGATTGTATTTATCATCATTAGTCATTTAGGTCAACATTGGATCATTCAGAGATCCTCACTGAACTTCTGGAGAGAGTTTGCTGCACTGAAAGTAAAGAGGCTGAATAATTTTGCACGGCCAATTTTTCAGTTTTTGATTTGTTAAAAAGTTTGAAATATCCAATAAATGTCGTTCCACTTCATGATTGTGTCCCACTTGTTGTTGATTCTTCACAAAAAAATACAGTTTTATATCTTTATGTTTGAAGCCTGAAATGTGGCAAAAGGTCGCAAAGTTCAAGGGGGGCGAATACTTTCGCAAGGCACTGTATATATATATATATCACTTTCCTCTGGAAATTACACTATCAGTCAAAAATGTAGTTACCAAAAAAGTGTTAAACAAATCAAAAATATATTTTTTATTTGACATCCTTCAAAGTAGCCACCCTTTGCCTTGATGACAGCTTTGCACACTCTTGACATTCTCTCAACCAGCTTCATGAGGTAGTCACCTGGAATGCATTTCAATTAACAGCTGTGCCTTCTTAAAAGTTAATTTGTGGAGTTTCTTTCCTTCTTAATGCGTTTGAGCCAATCAGTTGTGTTGTGGCAAGGTAGGGGTGGTATACAGAGGATAGCCCTATTTGGTAAAAGACCAAGTCCATATTATGGCAATAACCGGTCAAATAAGCAAAGACAATCATCATTACTTTAATACATGAAGGTCAGTCAATACGGAACATTTCAAGAACTTTGAACGTTTCTTCAAGTACGGTCGCAAAAACCATCAAGCGCTATGGTGAAACTGGCTCTCATGGCTCCCACAGAAGGAAGACTCAGAGTTATCTCTGCTGCAGAGGATAAGTCCATTAGAGTTACCAGCCTCAGACTGAAGACCAAATAAATGTTTCACAGAGTTCAAGTAACAGACACATCTCAACATCAACTGTTCAGAGGAGACTGTGTGAATCAGGCCTTCATGGTCAAATTGCTGCTAAGAAACCACTACTAAAGGAAACCAATAATAAGAAGAGACTTGCTTGAGAAACACGAGAAATGGACATTAGACCGGTGGAAATCTGTTCTTTGGTCTGATGAGTCCAAATTTGACATTTTTGGTTCCAACTGCTGTGTTTTTTTTTAGATGCAGAGTAGGTGAATGGATGATCTCTGCATGTGTGGTTCCTACCGTGAAGCATGGAGAAGAAGGTGTGATGGTGTGGGGGGTGCTTTGCTGGTGAGCCTGCCTGTGATTTGCTTAGAATTCAAGTCACACTTTCTGCACATTCTGCAGCGATATGCCATCCCATCTGGTTTGCCCTTAGTGGACTATAATTTGTTTTTCAACAGGACAATGACCCAACACACCTCCAGGTTGTGTAAGGGCTATTTGACCAAGAAGGAGAGTGATGGAGTGCTGCATCAGATGACCTGGCCTCCACAATCACCCAACCTCAACCCAATTGAGATGGTTTGGGATGATTTAGACCGCAGAGTAAAGGAAAAGCAGCAAACAAGTGCTCAGCATATGTTGGAACTCCTTCAAGACTGTTGGAAAAGGATTCCAGGTGAAGCTGGTTGAGAGAATGCCAAGCGTGCGCAAAGTTGTCATCAAGGCAAAGGGTGGCTACTTTGAAGAATCTAAAATATTATTAAATATATTTTGATTTGTTTGACACTTTTTTGGTTACTACATGATTCCATATGTGTTATTTCATAGTGTTGATGTCTTCGCTATTATTCTACAATGTAAAAAAATAAAAAAAAGAAAGAGTAGGTGTGCCCAAACTATTGACCGGTACTGTATGTTAATATAGTTTTTTAACCTTCGTGCTGAGAATAGTTTGACCAACCATTTACTTTGTTTGGCCTCTTTTTGAAGGTATTTTTGAAGGTCAGTTTGAGAGTTAAACTAATCAGGTTACCATTTTCCATCATGAATCTAGTTCTGGAGGCAGCTCTGCGGGGTGGTCACTAGCTGGCACAGCCACAAAGCCATAAAATCTGATAGAAACCTAACCCTAACCTTAACCTTACCCATAACCTTAACCACACTGCTAACCCCAATAAGTAACCCTAACCTTAGATTAAGACCAAAAACTACACTTTAGTTTTCATAAATGTTTACAATATAGCCAATTTTGACTCTGCAGCTGGCCTATCTAAAAGGAAACCGCTCAGTTCTGCTTCCAGGACAAGACTCATGACAATAAACGTCAATACACTAATGCATTTCCCCATACTGAACAAACTTTAAGTGGTTAATTAAATATAATAACTTAGATTATTTGCATACAGGATTTGTTTTCCTTGATCTTTCATTTGAAAAGTTTGTCCTGAAAATATAGTGCTTCGACAATATGTTGAGCCCAACCCTGGAATAAAGGAGTACCTGTGTGTGTGTGTGTGTGTGTGTGTGTGTGTGTGTGTGTGTGTGGGTGGGGGGGGGGGGGGAGACAGACAGAGAGAGAGAGAGAGAGAGAGAGAGAGAGAGAGAGAGAGAGAGAGAGAGAGAGAAAGTGTTGAAGAGAGAGAGAGATTTGATACAATGGCCTACATTGTTCCATTCCCCTATAATCAAAGCAGACACTGAACTTGGCCTAAAGAGAGACACAGCTGCTGCCGGAACTGGCCTTCATAGTCACACTCCCTGGGATTGGGAAATGGCTGAAGTTGGAGCTGCATGGGGACTGAGGCTGGAGGTGTAGCTGGGTGTACCTGGGGATCAAGGGTGGAATAAGCGTTCAACCACATCACAGCAATGCAGTAAAACCACTGCCTTTCACATGAATGATTTCTCAACACCATCTCAACATTTACAAGCAAAATGATCACAGTTACTACACCTCCTTGAAGTCAAGTGAAACAGGTTGTTACGTTATAGACATATTGTAAAATCTTTTCCTCATCAATCTACACACGACACCCCATAACGACAAAGCAAAAACTGGTTTTTAGAAATATTTACAAATGTATAAAAACAAAGAAAAAATAATAAATACCTTATTTACGTAAGTACTCAGACCCTTTGCTATGAAACTCACAATTAAGCTCAGGTGCATCCTGTTTCCATTGATCATCCTTGAGATGTTTCTGCAACTTGATTGGAGTCCACATGTGGTAAATTAAATTGATTGGTCACTCGGATAGATCTCCAGCGTTCCTCTGTGAAGATGGGAGAACCTTCCAGAAGGACAACCATCTCTGCAGCACTCCACCAATCAGGCCTTTATGGTAGAGTTACCAGACAGAAACCACTCCTCAGTAAAAGCCACATGACAGCCCACTTTGAGTTTGCCAAAAGGCACCTAAAGGACTCTCAGACCATGAGAAACAAGATTCTCTGGTCTGATGAAACTAAGATTGAACTCTTTGGCCTGAATGCCAAACGTCACTTCTGGAGGAAACCTGGCACCATCCCTACGGTGATGCATGATGGTGGCAGCAGCATCATATTGTGGAGATGTTTTTCAGAGGCAGGGACTGGGAGACTAGTCAGCAACGAGGGAAAGATGAATGGAGCAAAGTACAGAGAGATCCTTGATGAAAACCTGCTCCAGAGAGCTCAGGTCCTGGACTTCCCAACGGGCTGCCCCCAGGTGATGGTGAAGGTTGGAAACAACATCTCCTCTTCGCTGATCCTCAACACTGGCTCCCCACAACGGTTCATTCTCAGCCCCCTCCAGTACTCCCTGTTCACCCATGACTGCGTGGCCATGCACGCCTCCAACTCAATCATTGAGTGTGCGGACGACACAACAGTAGTAAGCTTGATCACCAACAATGACGATACAGCCTATAAGGAGGAGGTGAGGGCACTCGGAGTGTAGTAACAGGAAAACAACCTCTCACTCAACGTCAACAAAACAAAGGAGATGATCATGAACTTCAGGAAACAGCAGAGGGAGCACCCTCCTATCCACATCGACAGGACAACAGTGGAGAAGGTGGAAAGTTTTAAGTTCCTCGGCATACACATCATTGTCAAACTGAAATGGTCCACCCACACAGACAGTGTGGTGAAGAAGGCGCAACCATGCCTCTTCAACCTCAGGAGGCTGAAAAAATGTGGCTTGTCACCTAAAACCCTCACAAACTTTTACAGATGCACAATTGAGAGCGTCCTGTCGGGCTGTATCACCGCCTGGTAGAGGCAACTGCACCGCCCACAATCTCAGGGCTCTCCAGAGGGTGGTGCAGTCTGCACAACGCATCACCGGGGGCAAACTAACTGCCCTCCAGGACATTTCCAGCACCCGTTGTCACAGGAAGGCCAAAAAGATCATCAAGGACAACAACCACCCGAGACACTGCCTATTAACCCTTGCTACCATCCAGAAGGCGAGGTCAGTACAGGTGCATCAAAGCTGGGACCGAGAGACTGAAAAATAGCTTCTATCTCAAGGCCATCAGACTGTTAAACAGCCGTCACCAACACATTAGAGGCTGATGCCTACATACAGACTTGAAATCATTAGCCACTTTAATAAATAGATCACTAGTCACTTTAATAATGCCACCTTAATATTGTTTACATATCTCGCATTACTCATCTCATATGTGCATACTGTATTTTATACCATCTATTGCATCTTGCCTATGCCGCTCGGCCATTGCTCATCCATATATTTATATGTATATATGTATTTCTATGTATATATTCTTATTCCATCTCATTTGTGTGTATTAGGTAGTTGTTGTGGAATTGTTAGATTACTTGTTAGATATTACTGCACTGTCGGAACTAGAAGCCTAAGCATTTAGCTACACTCGCAATAACATCTGCTAACCATGTGTATGTGACCAATACATTTTGTTTGATTTGATTTAACCTCAGAATGGTGCGAAGATTCACCTTCCAACAGGACAACGTCCATAAGCACACAGCCAAGACAACACAGGAGTGGCTTCGAGATAAGTCTCTGAACGTCCTTGAGTGGCCCAGCCAGAGCCCGGACTTGAACCCGATCGAACATCTCTGCAGAGACCTGAAAATAGCTGTGCAGCGACGCTCCCCATCCAACTTGACAAAGCTTTAGAGGATCTGCAGAGGAGAATGGGAGAAACTCTCCAAATACAGGTGTGCCAAGCCTGTAGCGCCATACCCAAGAAGACTCGAGGCTGTAATCGCTTCCAAAGGTGCTGAATAAATGGTCTGGATACTTATGTAAATGTAATTTTTCCGTAGTTGTTTTTATATACATTTGTCGTTATGGGGTATTGTGTATAGAATGATGAGGTAAAGAAAAAAACATTTGAATCCATTTTAGAATAAGGCAGTAACGTAACAAAAAGTGGAAAAAGTCAAGAGGTCTGAATACTTTCCAAATGCGTTGTACCTCTGGCTGTCCCCTCAGACGGAGTCTCAGAACAGTCTGGAGATCAACAATGGAAAAACACAGGCAAGGAGGGGGTGTTTGGAACTGCCAGAGTTTTAGAAGCTTACAGCTACCTCCAAGAGGCTATTGGGTTTGGCCCAGTGACACAGCAGCCATGTTTATAATAAAAGCCCTTTTAATCAGTCAGCTGGGAGGTCTAGAGTGTTTTGGAAGAGATAGAGACCCGCACACTGTCTGGTGCATCGTCATCAGCAGCACATACAAATAAAACCCGTCAGCTGAGTGTGTGTGTGTGTGTGTGTGTGTGTGTGTGTGTGTGTGTGTGTGTGTGTGTGTGTGTGTGTGTGTGTGTGTGTGTGTGTGTGTGTGTGTGTGTGTGTGTGTTTGTGTTTGTGTTTGTGTGTGTGTGTGTTTGAGGGATAGAGATAAAAGCAGCTAGTAGCCTAGGAACTATAGGACCATTGGCTGCATGGTGACTCAGTGTTTCTACACAGCATACAGACCTGAACCAAGACCTGGCACACAACACCTCCAATACATTACACCACGCCACTCCAGAGGGAGAGAGTTTGTGTGTCATTTTATAGCCCTGTTATGGGGCAGTGGTCTATATGTTCTCTCTATACTCTCAAAGTGAGGCATGTCAGAGCCATGTTGAATTCTAATATTTGCACCGCAACTTCTCAAATTGACTTGATTCTGTGCAGTGTTTATGTTGGCTGGTGTCTGCTCTCTGTGGTTGTGGTCTGAGTGGAGGAGAGCCAGGGAGTGCAGAGTGGGGGAACTCGGGAGATGTGTGCATGTGTTTCTGGTGGGTGTGTGTGACAGAGAGGGTGGAGGTAACCAACTGATCAGGATCTAATTGAATCAGGTCTCCGGTATCAGTATCCAACTTTGATTTTCCTTCCATGGCAGACGAGAGGAGGGAACAGGATCAGAGAGACGGAGGAAGACGGTCTTGAAATGAACACCTTGGTGAAACCTGCTGCTGTATAACGTATCAGAGGTGGGCCTCTCCCTGGAGCAGTGCCAAGTCCTCACTACGATTGCATCCCTTTTGACCAGTGCCCTATAAGACATAGGAGGCCATTTGGGATGCAGCCATCCATTAATAACAGCCAGGTCACTTGAGATCCAAGGCGATATTCGACCTCCGTCCAGGTCCCAGGACGTCGGGAGATGAATTTGAAAACCGTCCACTAGCGGCAACGGTGAGCACCATTACCATCAAGTAGCCTCACATGATCTATCCCCGGGCTAGGCACTCATCTTTGTTTTGTTGTCGTTTTTTTTTTTACCCCTATCCCAAACCTTTCTTACCTTAACCATTCAGAATGAATAACTAAAAGTAACCGTCAAAATTATACATTTATCTCCCCTGCACAAATGATGGATATTGAAGTCAGACCGTGATACCTTGTTGATTAATAAAGGTACGGAATAATACCAGAGGAGGGGTTAGGGTGAAGGGGAGGGGTTAGGGTGAAGGGGAGGGGTTAGGGTGCAGGGGAGGGGAGGGGAACAATACATTACTTGACAATTACAGAGTGCGAAAGTAGGGAGAAGGAGGTGGGGCGGAGAGGTGGGGAAATGCAGACCATATGGGAAGCTATGTGAGAGGCCACCTGGCCCAAGGGGCCTACAACTCTCACATCAACACTCTGAGGTAGACTGGGCCTGTTTCTAGTCTTACAACACACACACACACACACACACACACACACACACACACACACACACACACACACACACACACACACACACACACACACACACACACACACACACACACACGCGCACACACACTTCTCCAGAACCCCTACCCACCTCTCCCTTTTCTTTCTCCCTTGGCTCTCCTCCACTCAGCCCACAACCACAGAAAGCAGACCTCAACCAACATAAGACGCTGTACAGAATCAAATCAATTTGAGAAGTTGTGGTGCAAATATTAGAGTTCAACATGGCTCTGACAGGTCTCTAGAGACAACTCACCGTGAGGGTAGAGAGAGAATGTGTAAACACACACACACACACACACACACACACACACACATACAACCCCCTCTTCATCCTGTCTCTTCTCTTCATAACAGTGTCCACGAGGGCCCCGATCCTGATTTAGGAATTTATGCCAAAGCTTTTCCGCATTTCTCAATATTTGGTGAAGCGCTCTGCAGGTGTGGCTACCTTGCCCGCCCTGAATAAATGTAATTCAACTGCTGAAAACCGTCCTACTTGCTGCCCAACAGATTTCCATTTGGTGGGGTTTTCATTCAACTGAGTTTCAGTACATATCTTCAGCCATCCCTTTAAATACCGTGCACCTTTCAGTTAGAATATTTTGTTTCAGCACCAATTGGTAGATTTAAAAATACCCTGATCTTGTAGATTATTTAGGTTTAGGAAAGTATTTATTAATCATAAAAAACAGGCCTGGAGAGCCTTTACGGACGAAAGACAGAAAACGGTGGTTTGATTCATTCAGAAAATTGCACGTTCAGTTCTTCAGCACATAGTAATGTTGGAAGATTAGTGTACATGTCATTATAATAGGGATAATAGTGTACAATAGTGGGCTATAACCTCGTATATTGCCTGCACTAACCATGGAATTGTGTGATGACGCGGCCGAGTATTCAAACTGCTACGGCTTGGTCTGCGCTCCGTAACGATAGACTGTTAGTCAATATCCTCAGCAACAACCAAACGGCTGTAGCAGCGTTTACACGGGAAGCAAATGAAGGTGAAACGAAACAATGTAAATAAATGGAACAATGACGTAGGCTACTCCAACTGAAGGGAACTATATTCAATTGACAGCTGAACACGTGTGGTGTTCCGGGGTCAAAAATGACCGGTCATTAGAAATGAACGGGTGAGACTACAATAAGTGTATAAAGGCATGCCGACGGTCGATACTGTTACTTAACATGATCGAAATAGAAGACAGAGAAAGTCAGGGAGCCTATAACGAAGACATTCGAGAGTGCCCGCTGCTGCAATTTTAAAGGCCATGCCATTTTAAATTGTGCATAATGGTTCCTAAACTTTACTCTGGGAAAGTTGATATGTTGATATGCTTCGGGTTTGCTGCCCTATGACTGGTTTCACGTTTGTCTCCAGCGATCATAAAGGAAAAAATATACCTGAAACAAGTGCCATTTGTATTTACAATCAACCCCTTTATCCGAACGGATGACTCATTTACCTAGCTCTTATCAATGGAGTTGATCAAGTTGTAAATTACAGTGCATGGATAATGGTGTAAAGTAGATCATTTTTCCCACTTGGAACCTGTAGGCATGCTAGATCTTAATTATGGTTTCCTCACATGTAAAACTGACAGAATTATTAGGGCCTTGCTGATCCTGCTGTGTTCTGGTCGAATTGGACCGATTTACAAGTATTCACTCTGAAAGACGTAGTTCATTTCATCTGATTGTCATAAGGTTACATGACTTTGTCCACACAGGGCATCTGAAACAAACAAAATACATTTGGATGATTTTCATTACATTTTTGAGTGTTTTATTTAACTTTTGTACACCTGTGGTGTTCCGGGGTCAAAAATGACCGATCATTAGAAATGAACGGGTGAGACTACAATAAGTGTATAAAATTGAGTTCAGGCACATGCCCATTCATCAGACAGACACACTTCCTCTTCCAGACCCCCACATGCATGTGTGTTTGAGCACACACACACACACACACACACACACACACACACACACCCCTTCTTGGCTTCCATGTCAAACCCCACGGTGAACCTTTCCCCAATAGAATCTTTCCCCCACGGGAACCACACCTGTTGATATTCTCACAAACAATCGCAACATTGTCTCAATAATATATAGAACTTTTCTAGCAGCTCTGGTATACAAAGCTTTTTTAAGCCTTTCTCACAATTTGTTCTGTGGCAGCACAATGACCAAACGATATACTGTATGTGAGGCTCTTGATCATATCTTTGATCATGACACTGGTAAGGAGGAGATTGTCCTTGTTAAACTTTGACACAAAGTAGTCTGTGATAAATAGCACAATATGTTTCATCTGAGTATTTGTTATAATTAAAATAATCCATACATTATGCTTTTTCTTTACTCAAAAACTAGTTGCATAAGCTCAGGTCAATGAGGCCTACAGGCCATAAATAGCAAATAGACGTTCAGAGCTTGTAATGTTCACAAGAACTTAAGTTGATAAAAAGATCTAACACAACATTAGGTGATAATATATGTATTGTTATGGATAAATAATCAGCTATAATGGGGCGGTCATTTTGGACCGGGAACACAGAATGAACTAACATGAAACGAACACAATAGGAGGGTTAAAGTCCAGGTCAGAATACGGCGTGTCTGTAGACACACCTCTGCCACACCTTCATTTATTCGAGCTCCGCCCACAAACGAATAGTGGGTGAATGGCATGCTATTCTCATGCTTAAATTCAAGGTCAGAATACACATAGAGAGAAAAGCGCATTCAAAAGGAATTATGTTCCATTTACACACGCTTAACTCGGGTCTGAATTCCCCCCTAACTGAATAACCATACCGTCTGTACTGGTCTGGACATATGTTTATGATCAAGCTGTTCTCAGATCACATCACAAACTGTTTATACATCGAATCATGTTCAAAACCAGATGCTTCCCTAAAACGTACACCCCATTTAGCCATTGCTTCTTCATGTACCCTGTGGGTTGCAGTATATTAGCAGCAGTGTGCTGTTAACACATATAAACGTGTACTGCTTATGAACGTGCTCTGAAATCGTTGTAGGCTTCCTTCAAATGAAGAGCTACAAACGAAAACAACAGGCTTCAGTCCCTTCTAAACCCGGTGGTGTCTTCTTCACTAGCTGTCTTTCCATCCTCCAGACAGAGTGAGGCAGACTGAGATGGTTACGGTGTCCTGGCTGAGCCTGGCTCTAGTGTAGCACATGGAAGAGCAATTACATAACGTCGACTTTCATTAGGCTGCTCTCAGCTCCCAGTGCTCAATTTCACTGGCATCTCTGCTGGGAGACTTCCAGATGTGACTCCTCGATGTGAGCTTCTCTTTCCCTTACTGCTCTCCTCTCACTGTAGCCTCCTCGCTCTCTTTCCGCTCTCCTCCTCTCTGTCTTTCCGCAGCAAGAGAGGTTGGGGTAGAGGGAGAGATGATAGGCAAGAAGAGAGGGAGAAAAAGAGGAAAAGAGAGAGACTTATTACAGTTTTTTACAATCACTTTGGCACTAATTTCGGAACCTTGATGTCGTTTTTCAAAACTCTAGACACAAAACTCACAACCAACGATCAAAATGCCAATTTTTCAAAACTCTTAACACTTTTTCCAATTGCTTGGATACAATACACATAAAGCTAAGATCATTTGTTCATTGAACTAAAATCACCTGTTCAAAATGACACAACTTAACATCAAAGTATTACCATTTCAAAATGCTATTCACACATTACATCTGAGATGACTGTGTATTAATTTCATTACCATGATCTAACTATCAACTGATACAACTGCTCAAAATGAGCAAGTAGCTGTTGCATTACTCTTAATGCATAGTTTTATGGAAACAATATGGAAACAATATTCCATTTTTAGATCATGAAAGTTTCAGGACAACGAGATCCATTGACACCGATTACCGTGGAACATGAACCAATTGGACTACATTATCTATGGATGTCATATTTCATCATCATTCTTTATCAGACACTGTTTCTATGGTCCCATGTACCACTTTTCCAGACCATGTTTTCAGATTTGACATTAACGAACACACTTTATTAGGTACACCTATCTAGTACTGGGTAGGACCCCCTTTTGCCTCCACAACAGCCTGAATTATTCACGGTGTTGTACGTTAAGAGATGTCCTTCTGCACACCACTGTTTAAAACAGCTGTTATTTGAGCATTTGTGGCCTTTCTGTTAGCTTGAATGAGTCTGGACATTCTCCTCTGACCTCTCCCCTTAACAAGGTGTTTTTGACCACAGAACTGCCGCTCACTGAATGTGTTTTGTTCATCGCACCATTCTCTGTAAACTCTAGAGACTGTAGTGAGTATAAATCCCAGGAAGGCA
This sequence comes from Oncorhynchus clarkii lewisi, assembly GCF_045791955.1. Taxonomy (NCBI): domain Eukaryota; kingdom Metazoa; phylum Chordata; class Actinopteri; order Salmoniformes; family Salmonidae; genus Oncorhynchus; species Oncorhynchus clarkii. Next base: position 27,589,268 of record NC_092165.1, on the reverse strand, counting down.
GCTTTTTCTGAGATGCTGGAATCACCATGTGTGGCATCAACAATCATACCATGGTCAAAGTTGCTTAGATTATGCATCTTGCTCGTTCTAATGTTAGGTCGAACAACAACTAAAGGTCTCTACTCTAAATATACTCTATATATTGAGTTGTTGGCAGCCACACGATTCGCTGTTCGAATGTAACCTTCCTTGATGAGCTAAATCAGGTCTGTAGAGCTGATGGCATGACCTATGTCATTGTGTGGGAGGATCCACCATGCTCAAATGGTGCAAGCATGGTTTCAGGCCCATCCACAATTTACCACCCTGTACTTACCCCCATACTCTCCTTTCCTTAACCCGATTGAGGATTTTTTCTCCACATGGAGGTGGAAGGTGATGGGTGCCCTCACGAACAAGCCACCCTTCTCCAGGCCATGGATGACGCATGCAATGACATCACGGCAGACCAATGTCAGTCCTGGATTCGCCATGCCCGAAGAGTCTTCCCAAGATGTTTGGCTAATGAAAG
>NC_092165.1:27571257-27583757 GCF_045791955.1 Oncorhynchus clarkii lewisi | reverse complement strand
TAAAGTCAGCATGGTGTCACAGTCATAGGCCTGCTGCTGCATAATAGGTGTGTGTGTGTGTGTGTGTGTGTGTGTGTGTGTGTGTGTGTGTGTGTGTGTGTGTGTGTGTGTGTGTGCGTGCGTGCGTGCACGTGCGTGTGCGTGCGTGTGTGTGTGTGTGTGCATGTGTGCTTGTGCGAGCAACAGGAGTGTCTAGGTTATGTAAACAGCATCAATCAGTTGTCTTATTGACCTGCTATCCGTCTAATTCTTACCACCACAGAGCTACAGAGTTTAGGAGATAAAGAACCAGGCCGTGTCTCTGGTTCTCATGGTCCTATTCCCTGGCAAAGTAGCCTAGCTCTAGCTTGAGTAACATTGTGTCCTCCAGAGGCATGCTATGCAAGCAGTGAGAACGCTAAGAGTTCAACAGTTTGTTTGTCTGATCTCTACACTCTGGACTCGGATTGTTTCCGATTGAGGCCTTGACGTTTTACCCAGTTTGAAAAAACTGATGAAATACCCACAAGGCTCTGGCTCTGGCACCGTCCTCTGGACAGCCCTTAACCTTTACCCTTCATTCATTCTTCATCTGACCCGTCTTATGTGGTTGCACACACTTGCATACATCCATGCGGCACCTACATGTAACGGTTTAACTTTCGTCCAAGGTCTCAGAGCGAGTGACGTGACCGATTGAAACGCTATGAGCGCGCACCACTGCCAACTAGCTAGCCATTTCACATCAGTTACACACACACACACACACACACACACACACACACACACACACACACACACACACACACACACACACACACACACACACACACACACACACACCAAGGGGAGGCTGCTGAGGGGAGGACGGCTCATAGTAATGGCTGGAATGGAGTCAATGGAATGGTATCAACCACACGAGAACCACTTTTGATACCATTCCATTGACTCTGTTCCAGCCATTGTTATGAGCCGTCCTCCCCTTAGCAGCCTGCCCTGACACACATACCCACACTCCAGTTACCCTTACACTCTCGCTCAGCTGTGACCAGAGATAAGGGGAAAATAGTGTTAGCACATTCAGCTCTCTCTCTGTTTGCTCCCTCTCCTTTCTCAAACAGAGAGGGAGAACCAACCACTGATATGACCAGTACAACGTTGTACCTACAGCAGGACTGGCTGTGGCACAACTTAAGCCTGGCATCAGCCTAGCTATGTTCAGGCTCTTAGATTAGGCTACTGTGACCTCGTACAAACATGCAGGATTAGCGCTGATAGCGCTGCGGGGATCAATCTGGGGCGTAAGATGCGGAAACGTACGGGTCGGTTTTCCAGACAGATTCTACTGTCAAAGAAATACTCTCCTACTGTACGTGTTCGCTTGCACCACCGAGCAGAGCGCCCCCCTCAACTTCGTCCTTCTTGAGGTTTTAAGTGTGCATGCGTGCGTATGTACGACCACTTCCTGTGCGAGCATGTGATGCCGCTACAGTCTATGTAGGCAAATTACCAGCTCATAAAAAGGATGCTCTTGTATCACACATACAGTATGCAGATTAATTTCCCCTGAAAGGCCGCAAACGGAAGGAAAGCATGATTGGTGAGCACAAGCTGTTCTCACCTGGGCCGGCTTGAGTAGAGGGAGATGGAGAGAGAGGTAGAGTTTTCGGTCACAAAAGCCTGCAGGTAGTGCATTATGATGTACGCACAGGCGGCTGGTGGCACTTTAATCGGGGAGGACGGGCTCATAGTAACGGCTGGAAAGGAAATCATGCAATGGTGTCAAACACATCAAACACGTGGTTTCCGTTGGTTTGAGACCATTCCAGTCACCCCACTCCAGCCGTCCTCCCCACACCAGCCTCCTGTGATTGTAAGACATGTCAAGAGCGTGTATAATGTATAGTTTACTACTACTTTGTTCGATGGAGAAGTTAAGAGCGTTCATTTTGTTTCTTAAACTGCTGCTCTGTTCTTGAGGGATTCTTAGGGTCGACTGCCAAAATAAAGGAAACACGTGAGTAAATGAGGGATACAACGTTTTGTATATTGACAGCAGGTGCTTCCACACAGGTTCCTGACTGAATAAAGCCATTCAAACATCCCATCCTGCTTATAAAAATGGCCAGTCGCCTATAATTGTGGCTACTCTGGCTTGAAGGAGAAGTCTCAGTGACTTTGAAAGACGGGTCTCAGATGAGCATAGGGCGTTTAAAGTGTGCGTGTGCGCGCGCGCGTGTGTGTGCGCGTGTGCGCCCAGTCACCAAATCTCGATCTAACTGAACACTTACGGAAGATTTTGGAGTGGCCCATGAGACGGGGTTTTCCACCCCAATCAACAAAAAAACTGATTACGGAATTCATCATGGAAGAATGGTGTCGCATCCCTCCAATAGAGTCCCAGACACTTGCAGAATCTATTGCAAGGTGCATTGAAGCTGTGCTGGCGGTTTGTGGTGGCCCCAACGCCCTGTTAAGATACTTTATTTGGGTGTTTCCTTTATTTGAGTAGTTACTTGTACATTTCCTTGGGGCTACACAGCCTGGTCTCATTGATTAGACCTAGCATAGTAAATGTAAATCTGGGACACTCAAATGATATGTTACATTTGGTATAACATGAACGTCTAACAACCCAAAGGTTGCGTGTTCGAATCTCATCATGGACAACTTTAGCATTTGAGCTAATTATCAACTGTGCAACTGCATGCTACTTTTTAGCTACTTTGCAACTATTTAGCATGTTAGCTAACCATTCCCCCTAACCCTTCCAGCTAACTCTTCCCCTAACCCTTTAACATAACTCCTAACCTTAACCTTCACCCTAATACCTAGCCAATGTTAGCCACAATAAATTGGAATTCGTAACACATCATAAGTTTCGCAAATTCTTAACATATTGTACGTTTTGCAAATCCGTAACATCATATGAATTGTAATCCGCATCATATACGAAATGGATGATGGACATCCACAAATGAATACATACCATGTGAAACTTAACATATCATCCTAAATAAATGGAATGTCTTGAATTTACGCACAGAACAATACGAAATGATCTGAGGCCAGGTTGCTTTACAACACTGAGGTAAAGGCTACATGGCACCCAAAGATGTTTAGCAAACCTTGTTTGCACAGGTGGGCAGTCTCATCTGTCTACATGTCATGATTTGAAGGAGGGGGAGGTAGAGGCCTGGGCCTAAAGTAGTACCAGGTCCACAACAGGTGCTCCCTCTCCCCTGGCCTGCTCAGGGCAACACAAAGGAACAAGATAATCCATCAGAAGCAACAACCTGAACTGAGGAAACAGGAAGGGGCTTATGGGTCAACTGACTGGGGCAGCACTCGGCATGGTAAAAGTTAGTTCCATTAGGAGTTAGTTCCTGATCTTCTCTGGACATCTTCTCTGTCATCTGATACAAAACTGACGGTAGAGGTGTCTGCCTGGTGCAATCAGAACAAATAAAGTAGTCCGGTAGTCATGAAACAGGAGAAAATGTTTTTTTTTTTTTTACGATGGGTGAATTGAAGAGGTAGGTAGACCAACTATCTGTAGTCCAATAAGAAATGCTCATTTTTGTGCCCTACTGAACATGACCCGTACCATCGTCACTACACCCATCTCTGACCATGTTTCTTCTCACTGACTGACTGGCAAGCCATATCAGCCTCTCATAACCTTAATGACCTGATCGACATTTCCAGGTAAAACAGAGCATGGTTTCAGTCTGTGTAATCAAACCAGCTCATTCAGAGTTTGATCACCCTGGGACAATCCCCTAACAGGTCTGTCTAGTCCACCAATCACCAGGCTGCTCCCTCTCCTGTCTACCAATCTGCTATCTCTAATGTCCACCAATCATCAGCTGGCTCATTGAAACTCCCTCCACCCCACATACGGTACGCACGGATCTCTTCCTGTGCCATGTAATGTTTAACTAATTGAATCAATAAACAATATCGTTTTCAACCATTTATTGGTATTCAGTATGTATTAACGTGTCGTAAATGTAACAGGCCGCCTGTGCTTGGTAAGGTTAAATCAGTGTCCACATCTGTCACCAAAAGATAAGCTTTCGGCGTGACATTTTGTTATGGGACGTGCTGCAACAGGAATCTCTTTTCATAAATTGTCGTTTTCCCCTCAACAACAAATAGTCTGACATGGCATCAAAGTCTACTGGTAAACATTGTGTAAGAGCTCTGTTAAATGTCATGCTTGACTATCCCTGACAGAGAAGACAATCAAGATGTCTTCTAATCAGTTCACTAGTGGGTGGATGAATGAGTACGCAACAACTGTTTCAAAAATACAGGGTTTATTGGTTAACTGCAATCAATAGTTACAAAAAGAGAAATCAGTTTTTAATATAAACTCACATAGAAATGACTGTAGTGAAAAACCATGGCTGGAAATATACATTCAACAGTTTTACTTTCTTTGTGTCAATAATCCGGTTTAATCTTGCTCAAAACTTTAAGGAAACACAGAACAAGGAATTAAAACAATTTCACCATCTTCCATCGTTTAATATAAAAGTCCTTAGTTTGCTAACTGGAATGTATTCAAAAGTAGGCCCTTTATAACAGTTGCAAGTGAATCAAACATCCAATCAAAAACACAGATGTCTTCTCCTCAACCCATTTGGTCACTGCTATTGCTTGTAATACAAACAGTATTTTCCCTCTAAATCCTTGGTTAAGTGTATTACATAACATTCAGCCATAACCTTCCTTTAAAACCTACACTTAAAATCAGGATGTGAGAGTGAACATGGGGATACTCATCATTATGTGTTGTACCTCTTGGTTTTACCACTTTAGTCATAATTCTGAAAGAGAATCCTGATTGGTCTCCATATGGAACCAAGCTGGTGTGATTTAATAGAATACAAACAGCTGAACAAAGTAGGAACAGTAAAGTACTGTTACGGTCAGAGAAAACGTTCTAAAGAGTAAGGGAGGATAGGACAGTCACGGGATGATAATGCAACAGGTATTATTTTGCTAGAATTGCAGTCCAATAAATGGGGAAAACAAATAAATAATCAAAATGCTAAAAAAAAACTTTAAAAAATCCTGTATTTTTTTGTTGCTTTAAATTAAGTTTTATTTTAACAAAGTGTAGTTACAAATATTGTTGCAGTCATTGTAGTACAATATATTAAACTGTGGGAGAAGAAGAAAAAAAAGGAAACTGACAAAACATCTTCACAATCTTTAGATTAATACCGAAGATCATAATTTAACATAAAAAGAAAATATATTCTATTGTTCATTATCCAGATAAATACAAAATTAAAAAAAAAAAAAACTAAATGCATATGATCACCAATAAATATGTTTCGATAAGTTAAATAAGCAGTGACAAGCACCAATGCTTGGAAAGTTTTAAAACAAACAATAACTATAATAATAACAACAAATGATACATCAAAAACCATAGAAGGGAGCAGGGAGATGTCAACAGTTGCTCCTCAGAGCCAAATTCTGATTCTATAGGGGAAGAGGAAAAATAAGATAGCTTAGAGATCCCATCTCAAGTTGCAGGAAGTGGAAGAACTGCACCATGGGAATGCTGGAATTCCCTGCTGCCTGCAGAACAGCATGGACGGAGGCGGGCTGAGGAGGAGAGGGGGAGCGGGACAAAAACCAAATATTCTTCAATGTTTAATAACCAGTTAGACATTAAAGACATCCTTCATCCTTCCTTCCCAGAAACACAACTGCCAGTGACCAGCAACACTTCCTGTGTCTGTCAGTCACTTCCTGCTCCGGTCCTGCTCCGCTATTACATAAAATGAGACTCAAAGAATGCTTGAGAAGAACTATGACGGGACAAGTCGACGTTGAATCAAAAACTTTCAGACAGTAGTCCATCCATCCATCCATCCATCCATCCATCCATCCATCCATCCATCCAATCAACTCTCGCACATGCTACGCACGAACCAACTGCCCCTGGCACTTTGTTTTAAAACTATTCATATCATTTCAGTTTATGTATTTTTTGTTGTTGCTCAAAGTCTGCAGTAAAAACAGCTGTGGTTGATCTGAGGACAGGGTTTGTTACGGCGCACCCTCCAGCGAGCTCAGCGCAGAGTAGACCAGGGAAGTGCGCTTGAGAGGTGGTAACGTCAGAGGATGGTGGAAGAGTGTGGTGCGATGATACACTCCCCGTGCCAAAGGCCCACTAGCACTGCTAAGTGTTCAAGAACAGAAAGACAGGTGGCACCTGGCAAAACAACAGTCTAACAATCTCTTTTTTTTTATTCCCACACCATCATTCTCATTGTTCATTCATTTCCTCCCATTTTGGCACTATGCCAGAAGACAGGGTAGGCTCTATGAGGGGGAGGGGAGTAAACAGCAGGGAAGAGATTTCTGGGGTGATTTGAAAACAAGTTCCCTTAATTAAGTCACTTTATCCTTAGATCATTCAAACTTGGAACTAAATTGATATTGTTTTGTGGAGGAAAGGGGTAGGGGACCATGGTAGAGGGGAGTGCCATTCATTTTCTCTTTCTGGGAGGCGACGGCTAACGTACATTAATTAGGAGCAGTCTAGTCGTCAGAGACAGAGAGGCGGCTAAAGATGGGGAGGCGTCTGTTGGTGTCCAGGCTGGGGGACTCTGACCCGCTGAGACTGCCTCCTGAGCTGCTCTGATACCCCTCCTGGTCTGACAGGGAGTCCTGTGGAGGGCTGGACGGAGACTCAAACATCTGAGTGGGGGACTCCGACATGGGCCTAAAGAAGTAGGGGGTGTTGGTCGGAGACAGGGGTGCAGGGGTGTTGGGTTCGGTCCCCGCGGGGCCGCCGGATCCCAGGCTGGGGCCAAACAGGTTGGCCAGCTCCTGGCTGGAATATGTGAAGGGGTTGCAGCTTGGCCACTCAGGCATCTCTTCTGGGGAGAACATGGGTGTAGGGGTGAGGCTGCCCTCTCCTCTCAGACCCCCGGAGCTGGGGAACCCTGCGAAGCTGTAACTGTGCTGCAAACGAGGACGCTCCAGCTTATTGGAGAGCGGGGAGAAGGAGGATCCGGGAGGGGGTCCACGGCGCTCCTCTGCATTGTGGATGAAGTGACAGCGGGGACCGTAGGGGCAGAATCCGATGGTGTGGAAGGTGCGACACAGCTCGGTTTTGTATTTAGGGTGGCGGCTGAGAGAACGCAGCTCATGGATGCCGTGGGCGAACTGACACTTGTCGCCATACTTGCAGGCTCCGTTCTCCTCGAACGGACGGCACAGCTCCGTCTTGTAGCGGCTGGAGTTGACCTGGCTCTGCTGCTGGCTCTGGCTGTTGCATCCCAGGCTGGTAGGACTAGCCGGCCCCAGGCACTTCTGTAGGAGCCTCTCGCCTGTCTCAGAGAAGGAGCGGTCTCTCATGCGGTTGTCCTTGTTGCTGCCACTGATTAACCCTGAGGTGACAGAGCAGGAGGAGGGGTCTGATATCTTCAGGCTGTTGAGGAACTGGTTCTGGTGGAACTTGGAGCTGGGGTTGGGAAGGGTGACCGAGTGGTAGACAGACACCCCTCTGCCCAGCGAGGGGGTCCCCACAGCCTTCCTGTCCCTGTCCAGCAGGGTTCCAGTGGGGGTGGACATGGCATGATGGGGGGAGCTCAGTATGTTGTTGTTGTTGTAGTTCAGCATCTTGTTGTTCTGGAAAGAGACAAAATATTAGATCTAAAAGTCAATACAAAAACAAATGTATTTATATGCAAAGACCACAAGAAAGAGTGTTTTACATTCCTAAAGGGAAGGAAAACATCAATAAAGAAATCCCTGAATGACCATTGATGTTCGTTTCGCATTAAATCCCAAGGCGGATGCAGACCTATAGAACAGAACAGCTGGTTTGGCAAGTTGCCCTACTGAGGAATGTGTGCCTGCAAAGTAAACCGCGCAAAGGAAGGAGCGCGTGAGAGCGATCATGGTCCCGGTTACAAAGGAGCTGCTGAATCTTTTTTTATTTCAATTTGAAATGAAAAAGCGAAATTAAAACGTAGTGTGAAGAAACTCAAAATGGAAGGCATAGTAGGCTAGTAACGAAGTTCTCGTCAAAAGAACACTCGCATCAGGCCTAGATTTGCACGACTGGGTGATTAATGGAATAAGAAAGCATGTTTTGCCTCACACACAAGATTCATGTATAGCTAACGTTACGTGGACCCTTTTATGCACAATAACATCAATTTAACTTCAAAAGTTGTTAAACATGAATACAGTACCCATAGGCTATGGGTTTCAAAACTGTAGTTTCAGGCACAAGTATATTGAAACTTGATTGAATGAATGCAACATCCCGTCAAATATAAATCGGATTCATGTACATGCAATTCTAGCAGTTTACTTAGATTTGAATTACGTGTTGGTCAGCGAAAAGATCCAAATTGTTTCGATCGCTAGGCTAACTGTTTCCATTGAATTAAATCATCAAAAGCACTCGTGGTTAACACTTTCCTTGAGCAAAAGTAGCAGGCCAGCAAGTTTCCCGTTATTTCACTCGAGTTAACCCGGTCTGACTCACTCTTTTATGACGGGATATTAGCAATCAAACAAGGAAACGAAAGTTAGTCAACAAAGTAAAAAAGAAAAAAATCACAACAAGAGACATCATGCATCAGAGGCGAACACTGTGCTTGGCCCCGAAAGCGCATCATGGAACTCACTCTCGGGTAAAGTTAGTATGCAAGCTCAATGAGCAAACTACAGTAGTTACACTTTCGCGTTATAGCAGTCTTATCTACATGTTAACGGGTCCCTTTAATGCATTAGAAGAAAAGCGTAAACTTTTTAAATTAAAACCACACAAAACTAGCCTAGTGAAATGTCGAATTCCGTCACTGACTTGCCTCCCTCCATACATTGGCTTGGAAAGAAAAAGCCGAGTAGAGGAGTTTTTTTGTAGCTAAAGTTACCTTGTTCATTACTTCGCTGAAGTCGAATGGCGAAACCACTGCCATGGTCATCTTGGCAGCGTAGAAAATCAAATCCAAAATACGTTTTTTTTTTAAAGTGTGTTTTTTTAAATTGAAATTACACAGGATGGTAAGTTCTGTTTTGTCAACTTTTTTGCCCTAACTACTAGTACACCCCCTCTGCCTCGCACCAGTTCCGCGCATTTCCTTTATAATCGTGTGCAGGAGGAGCTTGTAGTGACGCGGCTTTTCTTAGATCGAACCCTTGTGTGTGTGTGTGTGTGTGTGTGTGTGTGTGTGGGGGGGGGGGGGGGGCAGTTGCACCAGTTGCAAAGCATCCTCTCAGCGCACATGTTGCATTGCCTTTGAAACTCTAAGAATACTTTTCTCCAAGTTTTCAAAACAAACTGTAATGCGTTAGACTTTCCCCTCTAATCTTGTTCAGTCTGCAGCATGAAGTTACAGCACAATGTTACATTCAATATATTGGATTCATCCAGGTAGGAAAAATGCCAACTAAACAATTTCCTATTCCAACATGCAGACTTGCACTTACAGAAACACTCGTGAATACATTTTCCAATGTAAGTGTTATGAGTCATGAGCCTAAACCCTTCAATCCATCAAGAAGCTCAGGCTTGTCAACGGTCTGCAAGGCCTATTGACTTTTGTTTGTTCAAAGTTGCAGGTTTTCTGCATGTCAAGTTTTTGTTCAAGCAAGTTTTGAAGCCTAGTAGACACACCGTAGCCTACTATCCCATCCCATGTTACTGTATTATAATCAACCACATACTGTACATTGTATTACTTGCCCAGGCCTACTTTATTACAAGTTGGGATGTCTAGTTTGAAGGTGTTCTAAACTTCCTCAACAACACTTTCCTCAAGCTCTTCTAGGCAAACAGTCAGAACTTGTTTACTTTGTAACGCTCTCTCCCCCCCCCCCTCTCTCTCTCCACCCTCTTTTTCTCTCTCCCCGTCTCTCTCTCTCTCCCCACTCTCCCCCCCCCCTCTCTCTCTCTCTCTCTCTCTCTCTCTCTCTCTCTCTTTCTCTCTCTCTCTCTCTCCCCCTCTCTCTTTCTCGCCCTCTTTCTCCCCCTTCCCTTTATTGACATATGTTTGCATTGCCAAAGCAAGTGAAATAAACAAAAGGGAAATAAACAAGGGAAATAAACAATCAAAAATGAATAGTAAACATTACACTCACAAAAGTGTTTTAAGTGTTATATTATTGGCAATGTTTTAACAATGTGCAAATAGTTGAAGTATCTTTCTCCCTACATAGTATCCTCAGGCTCCCTTCTGCGATCATCCTATTTCACACACACAACACACAGAAACACACACACACACACTGTCATTAATTTACTCTTAATTGTCCTGTTGAACAACCGACTTTCCGGTGGATTCTGTTAAGGCAGCCAGAATTAGTTTAACCCTTACCTACCTCGCTCAACTCCAGCCATACGCACGCACACACACACATGCGCAGGCACGCACGCACACACGCACAGCACAGCCACATGTAATGCAGCCTACAGCCTTGGCTCAGTTTACAATGAAAACCTGCTCTGTTATTTGAAATTCACAGACTGCTCCCTGATGATTGAACAGGAAGTCTCATTGGAAGTTACAGCATGAGAATAGGCATCCACTGTTCTACCATCTATTCAGTGCAGTTGCAGTGTTTCAAATCTATATTTGCACCATAGAGGTAGGCAACGTACTCTATATAGTGTAGGGCTATAATATTGTAGCCTGGGCAAACAGTGACCATAGGAGTTGGCAAGACAGCATAAACAGATCTGGAGCCAGGCTAATAATATCTAGTAATATTGTAATCTTCTCTATTCATTCCCCATCAGGTTATTTACAGATAGGTAGGCTATAGGCCTGTAACCTAATACCATAGTGATCCCACCATGTTCAGACACATAACAGGCAGCCACAATCAAGTTGTGTATGTAAAAAGAACTAGGTAACCCTATATGCAAATCCATTGTAGTCTGCCCTGCCTCGACTAACCTACCTACACACACACACACACACACACACACACACACACACACACACACACACACACACACACACACACACACACACACACACACACACACACACACACCTCCTGTAATCCATGACAGAGCAAGAAAGAAATAAAGAAAGCTGAGGGTGAAGGAGGGAGGAGAGGAGAAGAAAAGGAGCTGTTAAAAAGGTTGGAGGAGGGAATGGGGAGAGGACGAGGGGGGGGGGTGTTGTGAGGGAGGTGTAGATTTATAGAGGACGTTTATTACTACACACTGGTGGGGGGAGAGGGGCAGGGGGAAAGGAGAGGGCCAAAACATTCATCCCCCCATTCCTTTCCTGCTTTCCCTTCTCTTCCTTTCTCTTCCCTTTACCCAGCAGCCATGCAACGCAGCGGGGCCCTAGGGACTTAGCTATGTTGACGTTTGTTTTCAATTGAATTATTCTATTTGAGTTGAGAGATCAGGAGACAAAACAGAAACATTCTTGGAGCTCTCACAGGGACCGGGAGGGGAGGCTTGGGCTTGGAGTCTAGGCTGAGGAATGACTGCAGTTATTTTGGAGACAGTGAAGAAGAGGAGTGTGTGTGTGTGTGTTGTGTTTTACGAGGACTCTGAGCTGTATGGAGTTATCTCATCTCATCACCCCCTGAAGTGGTTTTAGCCTACAGACAGACCGGATGGAATGACAGACATAGCTGTATGGAGTTATCTCATCTCATCACCCCCTGGAGTGGTTTTAGCCTACAGACAGACCGGATGGAATGACAGACATAGCTGTATGGAGTTATCTCATCTCATCACCCCCTGGAGTGGTTTTAGCCTACAGACAGACCGGATGGAATGACAGACATAGCTGTATGGAGTTATCTCATCTCATCACCCCCTGGAGTGGTTTTAGCCTACAGACAGACCGGATGGAATGACAGACATAGCTGTATGGAGTTATCTCATCTCATCACCCCCTGGAGTGGTTTTAGCCTACAGACAGACCGGATGGAATGACAGACATAGCTGTATGGAGTTATCTCATCTCATCACCCCCTGGAGTGGTTTTAGCCTACAGACAGACCGGATGGAATGACAGACATAGCTGTATGGAGTTATCTCATCTCATCACCCCCTGGAGTGGTTTTAGCCTACAGACAGACCGGATGGAATGACAGACATAGCTGTATGGAGTTATCTCATTTCATCACCCCCTGGAGTGGTTTTAGCCTACAGACAGACCGGATGGAATGACAGACATAGCTGTATGGAGTCATCTCATCTCATCACCCCCTGGAGTGGTTTTAGCCTACAGACAGACCGGATGGAATGACAGACATAGCTGTATGGAGTTATCTCATCTCATCACCCCCTGGAGTGGTTTTAGCCTACAGACAGACCGGATGGAATGACAGACATAGCTGTATGGAGTTATCTCATCTCATCACCCCCTGGAGTGGTTTTAGCCTACAGACAGACCGGATGGAATGACAGACATAGCTGTATGGAGTTATCTCATCTCATCACCCCCTGGAGTGGTTTTAGCCTACAGACAGACCGGATGGAATGACAGACATAGCTGTATGGA
>NC_092165.1:27496257-27566257 GCF_045791955.1 Oncorhynchus clarkii lewisi | reverse complement strand
GATCACATCATCTTCTGACAACTTGTTTGGTTTAGTTGGTCCAACCTGTGATTTCTCCCAGTGCTGCATCTTTCACTTCTCTCCCTCAAGGTGCCCGTCCGTCTGTATTCCAACAACTGTCATTATAGTTATCCTCAATCTGTCCAAATAGAGCTCAGCTCCTAAACCTGCGACTAATGTTCCACACTTGCACGTTTGTCTCACGTTGTGTTTTATGGAGAGACTGAATGTCTGTAGGTTAGCCTGTAATACCCTGTAAGTGAAGACTGCATTGGCCCTAAATCTCTTTGGGCCAGGTTAGATTCAGGCATGTTAGTGAGTGGTTAGGGTAAGTGGCAGGGTAAGATTACGCCTTGGCATGCCAGTTGGCTATGTCTGCTGGTATGCATGTGCCTATGGCTGTATGGGAAGACATTGGACATTGGACCAGAGTCTCTTTAACATCAGATAATAGAGGATTGTGGTCATCTGTAGTGACTGAACCCAGTGGTCTGTGTAAAGACAAAAGGTGTCTCTAGCCTGGTCTTTGAGATCTGTTTGTGCTGTACAGCCAACTCCTATGGTCGTCGTCCGAACAGATCTGGGACCAGGCTAAGGTGTCTCAGCTTCCGTAAGTGGCAGGTCATTGGTCGGACAGCGTCTTTGAGAATCCTCACCCAGTGGTGAAAAGTCTTTGTCTTGTTTTCCAACTGTCTCGTCAACTCAGTGAACTGTTGAGTCTCCCCGGGAGGTGTTCTGTTCTTGTGAAACAAATTGACTCTGTGCGTCTCAAATTGCACCCTATTCCCTATATAGTGCACTACTTTTGACCAAAGACCTGGTCAAAAGTAGTGCGCTGTATAGGGAATAGGGTGTGAATCGGAATGGAACCTCTGTTTAATGGAGAGATGATGAGCAGGAAACGACCCAGATGAGCAACAGCAGAGGTATGTGGAGAAAGATCAGGGGGCTATAATGCCAGAAATCACTCCTCTTTCTCCTTTTTCCACTTTTTCCAAAATGTCCAAATGTCTTCTCTCTCTCTCTCTCTCTCTCTCTCTCTCTCTCTCTCTCTCTCTCTCTCTCTCTCTCTCTCATCCCTCAGTGAAATGAGGGATGAGGACCAGCTTTTTATGTTCATAAAGGAGCCAGAAAAGATCAATCCCTTTACCTCTTTCGATTATTATTTAACAAATGTGTTTTCAATCATCTCTTTGAGAGACTTTTTAAGACCCAAATGAGAACATATGATTGGCTACAGCCGGTGCGTGGATTAAGAAACACAGTAGCTATAGGAAATGGGTTTTGATAAAAGTGTACTATGTCCAGTCCAACAGGGGTTTGAACACTATTATTTTGGTAAAGGAACACATCCAAACCCTCTTAACTACCATCTCTGAGTCTTTGACAATGGTCCAGTCCAACCTCCGCCCATAAACAGTTCTCTCTCTCTGCCCCCCCCCCCCCCCCCCCCAAATAAAACTTTTATCAATCTCATTTTCACATGTGGAATTGCAGATTCGCATGCGGGGTTGAACTAGTGTTATTCTCCTCACATGTGAAAAGATGGTGTTTTTAACATGTTTGAAAAGTTTCCACCAGTGGAATTAGGGTGACCACCTCTAAAAAGGGAAATGCGGGACAAAGGAACAGTGGACGGAATAATTTTAATGGGGGTTAATGGATTGCTTTCAAATGGCGACGTCGTTCTGCCCTACGAAGGTCACTGCATGATTAAAGGGGCAATCCTTAGTTTCTACATCCATTTTTGGACTTGTAAATGAATGATAATACCCCATTGATTCTTGAAGAACACAACGTAATACTGCTTCTGAGCTTAGTTCGACTGTCGTACCCCAACAGAACCCCAAAATATATGTTTTGTTTTACTCCAATGTTTGCAAGCAAAGTAAACGTAAACAACCACTGTATAGCCTTAAAGCATAATTAAAACTACAGTCCTTGCATCCATAGCGACGTCTATGGATTTGAGAGCGGTTGCATTTCTCTAGCCCCAGCCTTCACCTTTTTACTGAAAACGTGGTGGGGGGTACACTTTGTTCATGTTTCAATTAAAGATTTCTGCTTTAAACACCTTCACTAGAGTCATAGTGTTATTATATGGTGCAATCCTCTAGTGAGTGAGTTCCTTTTGTGCCTTTAATATTAGGCAAAACTTCTGAAGTCGGGAACAACATTGTTACTATTGTGAACAAAAAGCAAAACATAAACATAAAGGTATTGATCGCAAAAGGAAATATTGTCAAGGAAATCATTTAGAAACGTGAGAACAAATGAACTGTAAATGGATGCAGAACAAAATGTTTTCTGTGAAAAATTTTACATGATGACGCAATTAAATGAAACACCTCCCTCTTTCCTGCAACACCTCCCTATTTTTGGTTGTTACCCCTGCTTTTTATGCCTTTTCTTCCTGTTGCAAGTTTTTGCACATTCATTCCAACAACATAGCGTCTTGCATCCCACTGCTGGTTACCTCTGAAGCTAAGCAGTGACGGTCCCTGGTTGAGAGACCAGATGTAGCCAGATGTGGTGAAAAAATAAGCATGTAACTTCACACATATCCACACATGTCTGACTCATATGAACAAAAATACAACAATATATTTTTTCTTCATGTGACATTTCACACGAAAACCAGGGGTTGGAACAGACATGATGTCCCTAATTGTTTAGTTCTGAACAGAACCAGTATTAGTTTTGTTTTGTTCCACGTTTCCGACCAGCAAAATAAAGTTCTGAACCGGTTCGAATTTTAAAAAAGTGCCTGTTTTTACATTGTTCCTTTCGGTTCCTTTTTTTACCTGTGAAATTAACCGTTTCTTCACATTTGGTTCATTAAATGACTTCACCAATCAGTGCAGATAGAGCAGGCAAAGCTAAAGTCGTTTACATGCGTGATGGACAGACAAGTGTAGCCTAGCGTGCAAGATGCGACTGACATTAATCCATTAATCTCTAGCTAATTCAAAATCTATTTTCCTATCTTCTGAATCACGATTGTAAACATTAGTACAGTGGCCTATGCTTCGTAGGGGGAAGGGGCATGTAGCTTAAACAGGCACACACACTGGCAAAGATTTTCTGCTTGCAGGCAGACACTGGAATAAGGTTCAGAGTGACAGAGTGAGGGCTTTCAATATGCGTTTAGTTGCATTTTTTTTTGTGGAACTAGAAAAAAAATCCCTAGAACGTAAAATGTAATGATTAAACTGTTCCCATGCTTTTAAAATAACTGTTCTGGTCCAGAACAGTATGGGTCACTTTCGTTCCCGGTTCCATTTCTGTTCTTTGAAAACGTTTGTTATTTTCTGGTTTTCGGTTCTGTTCCCTGAAATAGTTTCAACCCCTCCTGAAAACCACGTGTTTTTTTCACGTGATTATCTCATGTTTTCTTTTGTAAGGGCACACACACACCAGCTCAGTACTCTTCCAGTAAGCCCCATTACCGTCAGATCAGTCCCAAATGGAGGCCCGCATGGCTTTGTCAGCCCATTTGTGTCCTCACGTTATGACCATGTTGTGTGACAACCCAATATGGAAACACTTTTTGGGCTTGTTAAATAGTTTCTGGTTTGCGTTTAATTTTTTGTGTGCTTATATGCTCGGCTAAATCTAGTAAAATATAATTACTTTCCCAGAAATGAGAGTTTAGGAGTTTACAGTCGTCGTCGTCGTCCCCCCCCACCCCACCCACAGCCCACACCAGTCATCAATATGCAGGACACATTTACCAAATCTCATGCCCCTTATATTACCCCCCAACCCCAACAACACCACCCCAAGTAGTCTGCCAACAACACCCAAACAAGCCTTTATTCTCCTCATTGGAACCATCAAACTCTGTGTTATGTGTTTGCACAGAGGCAGCCAGTAAGCAGCTGAGGGCTTTATCTCAACGTCCTTCACCGTACGCCTGGCTGTCAGGCCTGAAGAGAAACTCTTTGTAATCTAGCTGCTTCTATCTCTCTAGGTATTCTGTCAGACCCGAAGTAAACAAGCCTGTATAGAAGACAGAGAAAAGACCGTGTACAGATGCATCTCTCTCTGTTTATTATCATTAATCAGTATCTCTGACATAGCCGCTCCAACATTCAGGTCCATGGCCCGTTAATCACCGGTTGGTGTGGTGTTGTGGTGTGCTGTTTCTCAACCTCAGGTCCGCGGGCCAGCACTGGGATGTTGCTGACTGGTCCCTTAGATAGTTACCTGACACTGATTTGGTCAGTTATTAAGTGCTAGTTTTGATGTAAGTGGACCTCAGAGGAGAAAGGACCATAGCTTATCCAGCCCCCCCTAAAGTATGATAAACATTGCTGCAGCGAACTGAGCTCACTCACACCGAGCGCCTATGCCATATCACTTCGATGACTCTCCCAAGCTGTGGGACGTAGCCTCGTGTTTGTTGGAACCCAGCGAACCCCGTCCGTATCTCTTTCTGATGCTCTCTGGCATTACCTTTGACCGCCCCCGGATCCTAGACGATGTCCAATAAAATCAAACTGAAGACATTCTGAAAAGGAAAAGGAAATGTGATGCAGATGACCGCCATCCCTGCAGGGAGAAAGCTAATACGTTTAATATGTTGACCTCAATGTCGCACCTTTTTCAATCCAGCTCTGTACTGTGGGATCCTGGGCTAGGTTCTTGCACATGCTTGGGCGGCACTCCAAATGGCACCCTATGCCCTACATAGTGCACTACTTTTGCCTGGAGCCCTATGTCGAATGTTGTGCACTATGTAGGGAGCAGGGTGTCATTTTGTGATGCACAGCCTAGGTTCCCTGCTGCAGATGCTCTGCTTGGCCTGCTCGGCTGTTTCCAAGAACCAGGAGGGAAGGAGTTCACCATGACTCTTCTTAATGTTTCTCAATCGATGGAGACAAGTCACTGCAGAATATACGACAGCAGCAACGCCTTTCCTGAACCACAAACACTCGCACACTCCTCAATATCACACTGGTAATAATTGGCAGCACTAATTAAACTGTCAGTCAACTGTAAGTCATATTTGCATAACCAATGTCATAAGGTGTGTGTGTGTGTGTGTGTGTGTGTGTGTGTGTGTGTGTGTGTGTGTGTGTGTGCGTGTGATGTCTAAATTCTATGATTTCCCTTTGGGGGTGTTGTGGGGGGGTGGGGTGGGGGGGTGAAATGAGTTGTACTGTAGTCTGTATATTCAGAAATGTCAAACTGTGGACAGATATAGAGAGGGCTGTGGAAAGCTGATGTTGTAGACAAGGAAAAACAGATGGCTTTAGTGTGAGAGACCGTGAGTGGTTCGATGTGTAGGTGTGTGTTTTTGGAACCGAGAGGTACAGTATATAGCACAGGACATTCCACTGTGGGCAGAACGTCTATTCTATACATGACTCACCCAACCACATAACACTGAATGATCTCTGCCTTTTGCTTAGTTTTCTTTTTTAATTTGATTTATTTGACAATTCAGACTTCTTAAAATGTTACATCAGGCAACAGATTTTATTTTATTTTAGTTTGGACTCCAATTTGGACTAGTCTTCCAAGAGTCCTTAAACATTAAAATACAATTTATAATACGATCACATTTTCACACATAAACACACTGTTACAAACAGACATATTGACCAGATAAATACCGTTTTGTTCTGTGCAATCTGCAGCCTCCTAATTTCAGTTGCTGATGCCTTTACCCAGACCACAGAAAAGTAGTTCACCTGATTCCCAATTAATGATTGGGTTGTTTGCTTAACAATCTTTCCTGGTAAATATTTAACTATCCTTCTGATCGTGCATTCAGTTTAATATTTAAAAAAAAAAAATAGTTATTTAAGATGACCATAAGCTGTTGTCTACAGTTGAAGTCGGAAGTTTACATACACCTTAGCCAAATACATTTAAACTCACTTTGTTTTAAGAATGTGAAATGTCAGAATTTTTTCTTTCATCACGTTCCCAGTGGGTCAGAAGTTTACATACACTCAATTAGTATTTGGTAGCATTGCTTTTAAATGGTTTAACTTGGGTCAAACCTTTCGGGTAGCCTTCCACAAGCTTCCCACAATAAGTCGGGTGAATTTTGGCCCTTTCCTCCTGACAGAGCTGGTGTAACTGAGTCAAGTTTGTAGGCCTCCTTGCTCGCACACGCTTTTTCAGATCTGCCCACAAATTTTCTATAGGACTGAGGTCAGGGCTTTGACTCAAATGATGTCAATTAGCCTATCAGAAGCCATGACATAATTTTCATAATTTTCGGAAAATGTCCAAGCTGTTTAAAGGCACAGTCAACTTGGTGTATGTAAACTTATGACCCACTGGAATTGTGATACAGTGAATTCTAAGTGAAATAATCTGTCTGTAAACAATTGTTGGAAAAATGACTTGTGTCATGCACAAAGTAGATGTCCTAACCGACTTGCCAAGACTATAGTTTGTTAACAAGAAATTTGTGGAGTGGTTGAAAAACGAGTTTTAATGACTCCCAACCTAAGGATATGTAAACTTCCAACTTCAACTGTAGCTGCACCCATAGTAGTTTGGTTTCTGCCACTTCCTCAGATACAGATACGTTTACTGACATGGTTGAGGATGCATAAACAACAAAGTCAAGAGACTTATTTCCATTGTGATCCTCAAAAAAAGTATTCCGCCTACATGCTCTGTCATTCCCATACCACATGAAATACTCATGTCGTATGTGCCGTGGCAACACATGCTGAGACGGTCAGAGTAAGGGTCAAATAACTTGGCTCTGTAGAAGAGCGAAGAGTCTAGCTCTAACAAGACGCCTCGAGACAGATGACGAAAGAGAGAGAGAGAGAGAGAGAGAGAGAGAGAGAGAGAGAGGACACACACATACATTAATGATGGATAAACACAAGTCATCTGCTGCTACGTAGCAGAGAGAGAGAGAGAGAGAGAGAGAGACCAATGTTCACTAGCTACTTTATTAGAGAGAGAAGAATAGAGATGGCAGAGACACAGCAGAACAGACTGAAAGGAAGCGTTCTTATTCTAAGTTCTAGTTCCAAATCCAGCTAATGAGATGGAGATAGCAAGGTTTTCTTGCTCTCAAGAAATACAGTTGTAAGACGCAGTCAGAACTCAGTAGCATAACAACAAATTCAGACAGACGCCATGTCGGCAACTTGCCTGTTTTCCAGTGACTCAGTCAGTCGAAGCAAGAACAGAGTAGAACTGGAGAGGTTGCTGTGTGTAAAGAGGTCGAGAACAGTCAAACCACTACCCCTGCTTTTAAAGACCCACACTCCCCAAGACAGCCCACATCTTTCTATGCCATTTATCTAAAGCTACTCACAGTAGGCCTACAGCGAGTGAATCCATTTTAAGTATGTATATGTAATCCCTGCGGGAATGGAACCTTCAACCTTGGCATTGTTAGTAGTACCATGTTTTTTACCAACTGAGCCACATCTGACACTACTGCCATTTCATCCGTTTCCTCTCACCACTGGTTCTTTCATGGTGGGACGACAGGGGAAGGAAGAACAACCACCATGTCCCAACCCGGTAAATATCAACAGTTTTCTGTTGAGGGAAATGGATAGAGTCTTTAGTGGTTTTTCTCTGAGACCAAAGTTGAACAAACAAACAAGAACATGAGGACAAAACAGAAACATCTCTGTCGAACTCCACTCACCATGTTGGAGTGGTTATGGAGTCCCGGGTTGGTGTCCCAAATGGCACCCTATTCTCCCATGTAGTGCACTACCTTGGACCAGGACCCACAGTGGACTATGTAGGAAATAGGGTGCCGTTTGAGAGGTCGCCATGAAGTTGTGTAATGTGCCGTAAACATCATAGCCGAGAGATTAGGTATGATGGAGATGGAGTGTGTTTGCTTGTGTGTGGGCTGGATTGGGTTAGGTTTTGTCTTTGTTTCTCAGTTGTCTTCCATGCGTTACGGAGGAAGAGGCATTACAGAGTTCGGAGGCTGAGTGAGTGGGTGCTCCCCTGCCTGGCCTGTCTGATCTTAGATGCATCATTTGAGAAATGGAACCACTCTTATCCTCTTTCCCTCCCTCACATTCGAAGCATTTCTCATTTCCATTTTATTCTGTGCAATGTTCATTCTCTCTCTCTCTCTCTCTCTCTCTCTCTCTCTCTCTCTCTCTCTCCCTCTTTCTCTCTCTCTCTGAGCAAGCACATACAAGCAAATGTTTAAAAACATCTCGGACCAGTTTACACACGACAATCATACGCTCCCATAACGTATCTTATATCTTAGTCCTTACCACACACGATATACACACACTAACATCTCATCTAGCTAACCACTCTGTCTCTCTCACACACACACACACACACACACAAGTTATGCACCGCACTCCCTAATGCTTCTCATATATATTTTATTATCCCGTTCACTCTTACACACACAAGACGAGGGGGAAGGGTAGAAAGAGCCCACATAATGTGAAAAAGAAAGAGAGGGAGAGATGGTGAGAGAGACATAAAGCAGAGAGGGAGAGAAACAGAGAGAGGGGGAGAGAGTCAGAGACAGCGCCAGTAGGGAAAAAGTTGCGCAGTCATGCTGCAGGAATGCTGGAGGGGGGTTTGCTGGCGTGACTGCCCCATTTTTCACAGCCATAATCAGAGCCAGCTGTCAAGATGAGGGCCCAGCGGACGGGGGCGGAAGGGTGGAGGGAGGGAGGGGGTGGATGGATGGAGGAGGTGGGGGGAGGGGAGGGAGCGAGGGGAGGCCGAGGCAGGAGGAGGGAAGGAGGAAGACAGAAGGGGAGAAGGACGGAGGGAGGAAGACAGAAGGGGAGGAGGAGGGAAAAGTTGGGCGGATTGGGAGAGATGCATTTGGTAGAGGCTGATTTATCATCATTTTAAATGTACTTTTCTTATGTATGGTTAATAAAGGACGATAGAAAGAGGGAAGGGTGGGCCTTCCTTCCTCCCCTCTGCTCCTGTGCGTTGGCCCATACTCAGCATTGTAGAATGAGAGCGTGAACGGCACTAGAGTGAATGTCAATTCTTCCCTTTGTCTACAGACTGTTCAGTTCCACATGTGGTGATGGTGTTATGTCTCAGCAAGTCGCTGACTAAAGGGAGTGAATGTTCATTGTTAAACATGGATACCGATACATACTAACTCAAAAATAAGGAAGCGATGCTGAAATACCATTCTGGTGGTAAACCATGAAGAGTTACTACACATAATGACGATTTTCCATGTTGAGGAGAGAAATGCAAAAAAGTTGACTCTTGTAAACAAGCAACATTGACACAAACAGCTGCGATCCAGTTGTGTGTGTGTGTGTGTGTGTGTCACGCCCTGACCTTAGTATTCTTTGTTTTCTTTATTATTTTGGTTAGGTCAGGGTGTGACATGGGTGATGTATGTTTTTGTCTATGGGTGGTTCTGGTCTAGGTGTTATGTATGTCTATGCTTGCCTAGATTGGTTCTCAATTAGAGGCAGCTGTTTATCGTTGTCTCTGATTGGGAACCATATTTAGGCAGCCATATTCCTTGGGTATTTCGTGGGTTATTGTCTATGGTTAGTTGCCTTTGTCTGCACTTGTTTATATATATATATATATGTATATATATATATATATATATATATATATATATATATATATGAGTCATGTACGTTTTGTTGTTTTGTATAGTTTGTTTAGTGTTTCTTCGTTAATAAATAGAAGAATGTATTCACTTCACGCTGCGCCTTGGTCTCCTCCATACAACGAACGTGACAGAATAACCCACCAAACAAGGACCAAGCAGCGTGAAAGGGAGGAACAGCGCTTTGTGGAAGAATGGACCCGGGAAAAGGATGAGTGGGTAACAACCTGGGAGGAGATAGAGAGGTGGTCGATCGATCCAGGGAGAATACCAGAGCCCGCTTGGGATTCTATGGAACAGTGCAAGGAGGGATACGGGAGAATGGAGGAACGGCGACGATATAAGGGTACACGGAAGCCCGAGAGGCAGCCCCAAGATTTTTTTTTGGGGGGCACACAAGGAGATTGGTTGAGTCAGGTAGGAGACCTAAGCCAACTCCTAGTGCTTACCGTGGGGAGCGTGTTACTGGTCTGGCACCGTGTTATGCGGTGGAATGCACTCTGTCTCCAGTGCGCATTTCTAGCCCGGTGCGCTTTATTCCAGCTCCTGGCATTTGCCGGGCTAGAATGGACATCCAGCCAGGAAGGAGGGTGCCGGCAGAGCGCTCCTGGTCTCCAGTATACCTCCATGCTCCTGGTCTCCAGTATACTTGTTCATCTGTTCCAAGATGGCATAGCAGTTCAGACGTCTTTTGTCCTCGTCTTGTCGTGTCCCGTATATATTTATATATATATATATATATATATATATATATATATATTTACAACTTTTTTCGCATACCTTTTTATATATATTTTTTTATTTTCCATAAACTCATCTTCAAAACACTCTCCTGCAACCCGCCTCACCAATTTATATTTATAAAAAAAAGAAAGTATTATATACCTCAAATCTGTAATCCTCCATAGAAGCTAACCAGAAGCTAGCCAGAAGCTAATCCTAATCTATCGGCAGTTTTGTACGGCGCGGCTCGGAACGGAACATACCGGACCTATTTTTCTCTCCATGTCCCTGGATTTCAACCGCTAACTCTGGACATTCATACCTGGATCTCGCAGCTAGCTAGCTGCTATCCGTGTGACTATCGGCTTTCGTTGATTCCGGAGCAAACATAAATTATTCCGGAGCTAGCCAGCTGAAGAGTTCCATCAATCACTCCTGGGCTACAATCACCTATCCGGACCCGTTTTACTGCCAACGCGGAGCCCCACCGGGCCTTCACAACTGGACTACCGACGTTATCTACCCAACAGAGTTATCCGGCTGGCTCCTCCGTCGCGACGTTACCTGAACGCCCATCTGTGGTCCGCTAACCGTTAGCTGTCTTATCGGCTGCTATCTGAATAGACCTATCGGACAATTTATTTATTTATTTATTTTATTGAATTTTTTCTTGGGCCTCTATAACTATATCTATTTTTTTTTTGTGTGTGTGATTTGGATTCATCCCCTCTACCACACGGAAACCCACTAATCCTACTGACGGAAACGCACGAGGTGGCTAATAACAGACCTCCATCCAATGTTAGCTTGCTACCGATGGCCCGGCTAGCTGTCTAAATCGTTGTGACCCCAACCAACCTCACTACTCACTGGACCCTTTTGATCACTCGACTAAGCATGCCTCTCCTTAATGTCAATATGCCTTGTCCATTGCTGTTCTGGTTAGTGTTTATTGGCTTATTTCACTGTAGAGCCTCTAGTCCTGCTCACTATACCTTATCCAACCTATTTGTTCCACCACCCACACATGCGATGACATCTCCTGGTTTCAATGATGTTTCTAGAGACAATATCTCTCTCTTCATCACTCAATACCTAGGTTTACCTCCACTGTATTCACATCCTACCATAACTTTGTCTGTACATCATACCTTGATGCTATTTTATCGCCCCCAGAAACCTTCTTTTACGCTCTGTTCCAGACGTTCTAGACGACCAATCCTTATTGCTTTTAGCCGTACCCTTATCCTACTCCTCTTCTGTTCCTCTGGCGATGTAGAGGTGAATCCAGGCCCTGCAGTGCCTAGCTCCACTCCTATTCCCCAGGCGCTCTCTTTTGATGACTTCTGTAACCGTAATAGCCTTGATTTCATGCATGTTAACATTAGAAGCCTCCTCCCTATGTTTGTTCTATTCACTGCTTTAGCACACTCTGCCAACCCGGATGTTCTAGCTGTGTCTGAATCCTGGCATAGGAAGACCACCAAAAATTCTGAAATGGTCATCCCCAAACTACAACATTTTCAGCCAAGATAGAACTGCCAAAGGGGGCGGTGTTGCAATCTACTGCAAAGATAGCCTGCAGAGTTCTGTCCTACTATCCAGGTCTGTACCCAAACAATTTGAACTTCTACTTTCAAAAATCCACCTCTCTAAAAACAAGTCTCTCACCGTTGCCGCCTGCTATAGACCACCCTCTGCCCCCAGCTGTGGTCTGGACACCATATGTGAACTGTTTGCCTCCCATCTATCTTCAGAGCTCGTGCTGCTAGGTGACCTAAACTGGAACATGCTTAACACCCCAGCCATCCTACAATCTAAGCTTGATGCCCTCAATCTCACACAAATTATCAATGAACCTACCAGGTACCTCCCCAAAGCCTTAAACACGGGCACCCTCATGGATATCATCCTAACCAACTTTCCCTCTAAATACACCTCTGCTGTCTTCAACCAAGATCTCAGCGATCACTGCCTCATTGCCTGCATCCGTAATGGGTCAGCGGTCAAACGACCTCCACTCATCACTGTCAAACGCTCCCTGAAACACTTTGGCGAGCAGGCCTTTCTAATCGACCTGGCCGGGGTATCCTGGAAGGATATTGATCTCATCCCGTCAGTAGAGGATGCCTGGGTATTTTTTTTGAATGCCTTCCTAACCATCTTAAATATGCATGCCCCATTCAAGAAATTTAGAACCAGTAACAGATATAGCCCTTGGTTCTGCCCAGACCTGACTGAACCTTAACCAACACAAAAACATCCTATGGCGTTCTGCATTAGCATCGAACAGCCCCCGTGATATGCAGCTGTTCATGGAAGCTAGAAACCATTATACACAGGCAGTTAGAAAAGCCAAGGCTAGCTTTTTCAAGCAGACATTTGCTTCCTGCAACACTAACTCAAAAAAGTTCTGGGACACTGTAAAGTCCATGGAGAATAAGAACACCTCCTCCCAGCTGCCCACTGCACTGAAGATAGGAAACACTGTCACCACTGATAAATCCACCATAATTGAGAATTTCAATAAGCATTTTTCTACGGCTGGCCATGCTTTCCACCTGGCTTCTCCTACCCCGGTCAACAGCACTGCACCCCCCACAGCAACTCGCCCAAGCCTTCCCCATTTCTCCTCCTCCCAAATCCAGTCAGCTGATGTTCTGAAAGAGCTACAAAATCTGGACCCCTACAAATCAGCCGGGCTAGACAATCTGGACCCTTTCTTTCTAAAATTATCTGCAGAAATTGTTGCCACCCCTATTACTAGCCTGTTCAACCTCTCTTTCGTGTCGTCTGAGATTCCCAAAGATTGGAAAGCAGCTGCGGTCATCCCCCTCTTCAAAGGGGGGGACACTCTTGACCCAAACTGCTACATACCTATATCTATCCTACCCTGCCTTTCTAAGGTCTTCGAAAGCCAAGTCAACAAACAGATTACCGACCATTTCGAATCTCACCATACCTTCTCTGCTATGCAATCTGGTTTCAGAGCTGGTCATGGGTGCACCTCAGCCACGCTCAAGGTCCTAAACGATATCTTAACCGCCATCGATACAAAACATTACTGTGCAGCCGTATTCATTGATCTGGCCAAGGCTTCCGACTCTGTCAATCATCACATCCTCATCGGCAGACTCGACAGCCTTGGTTTCTCAAATGATTGCCTCGCCTGGTTCACCAACTACTTCTCTGATAGAGTTCAGTGTGTCAAATCGGAGGGTCTGCTGTCCGGACCTCTGGCAGTCTCTATGGGGGTGCCACAGGGTTCAATTCTTGGACCGACTCTCTTCTCTGTATACATCAATTATGTCGCTCTTGCTGCTGGTGAGTCTCTGATCCACCTCTACGCAGACGACACCATTCAGTATACATCTGGCCCTTCCTTGGACACTGTTAACAACCCTCCAGGCAAGCTTCAATGCCATACAACTCTCCTTCCGTGGCCTCCAATTGCTCTTAAATACAAGTAAAACTAAATGCATGTTCTTCAACCGATCGCTGCCTGCACCTGCCCGCCTGTCCAACATCACTACTCTGGACGGCTCTGACTTAGAATACGTGGACAACTACAAATACCTAGGTGTCTGGTTAGACTGTAAACTCTCCTTCCAGACCCACATCAAACATCTCCAATCCAAAGTTAAATCTAGAATTGGCTTCCTATTTCGCAACAAAGCATCCTTCACTCATGCTGCCAAACATACCCTTATAAAACTGACCATCCTACCAATCCTCGACTTCGGCGATGTCATTTACAAAATAGCCTCCAATAGCCTACTCAACAAATTGGATGCAGTCTATCACAGTGCAATCCGTTTTGTCACCAAAGCCCCATATACTACCCACCATTGCGACCTGTACGCTCTCGTTGGCTGGCCCTCGTTCATACTCGTCGCCAAGCCCACTGGCTCCATGTCATCTACAAGACCCTGCTAGGTAAAGTCCCCCCTTATCTCAGCTCGCTGGTCACCATAGCATCTCCCACCTGTAGCACACGCTCCAGCAGGTATATCTCTCTAGTCACCCATAAAACCAATTATTTCTTTGGCCGCCTCTCCTTCCAGTTCTCTGCTGCCAATGACTGGAACGAACTACAAACATCTCTGAAACTGGAAACACTTATCTCCCTCACTAGCTTTAAGCACCAACTGTCAGAGCAGCTCACAGATTACTGCACCTGTACATAGCCCACCTATAATTTAGCCCAAACAACTACCTCTTTCCCTACTGTATTTTATTTATTTATTTATTTATTTTGCTCCTTTGCACCCCATTATTTTTATTTCTACTTTGCACATTCTTCCACTGCAAATCTACCATTCCAGTGTTTTACTTGCTATATTGTATTTACTTTGCCACCATGGCCTTTTTTTGCCTTTACCTCCCTTATCTCACCTCATTTGCTCACATCGTTATAGACTTGTTTATACTGTATTATTGACTGTATGTTTGTTTTACTCCATGTGTAACTCTGTGTCGTTGTATGTGTCGAACTGCTTTGCTTTATCTTGGCCAGGTCGCAATTGTAAATGAGAACTTGTTCTCAACTTGCCTACCTGGTTAAATAAAGGTGAAATAACTACCTCCATGGACCAGGATATCCTGCGCCGGCTCTGCGTACTGTGAGTCTGCACAGCCCTGTGCGTCCTGTGCCAGCGCCCTGCATTTGCACGGCAAGTATAAACATCCAGCCAGGACGGGTTGTGTCAGCTCTACACTCCAGACCTCCAGTACGCCTCCACAGCTCAGTACGTCCTGTGCCTGCTCCCCGCACTCGCCCTGAGGTGCGTGTCCCCAGCCCAGTACCACCAGTGCCAACACCACGCACCAGGCTTCCTGTGCGTCTCCAGAGCCCTGTACGCCCTGTTCCTCCTCCCCGCACTCGCCCTGAGGTGCGTGTCCTCAGCCCGGTACCACCAGTGCCGGTACCACGCACCAGGCCTCCAGTGCATCTCCAGGGTCCAGTACTCCCTGTTCCTGCTCCTCGCACTCGCCCTGAGGTGCGTGTCCCCAGCCCAGTACCACCAGTGCCAACACCACGCACCAGGCTTCCTGTGCGTCTCCAGAGCCCTGTACGCCCTGTTCCTCCTCCCCGCACTCGCCCTGAGGTGCGTGTCCTCAGCCCTCAGTCCAGTGGCGTCCTCTAGTCCGTGGTCGGCGGTTCGCGTTCCCGCTCCAGAGACATTAAGCAAGTGTGACGAGTCAGAATCGGAGCGGGGTCCACGTTCCGAGCCAGAACCGCCACCTCGGAGTTATGCCCACCCAGACCCTCCCATATAGGCTTAGGTGTGCGGCCGGGACCTTTGTGGGGGGGGGGGGGGGGGTACTGTCACACCCTGACCTTAGTATTCTTTGTTTTCTTTATTATTTCGGTTAGGTCAGGATGTGACATGGATGATGTTTTTGGTCCTGTCTAGGGGTTTTGTATGTCAATGGGTGTTTAATAGTGTGTTATGTATGTCTATGGTTGTTTCTGGTCTAGGTGTTATGTATGTCTATGCTTGCCTAGATTGGTTCTCAATTAGCGGCAGCTGTTTATCGTTGTCTCTGATTGGGAACCATATTTTAGGCAGTCATATTCCTTGGGTATTTTGTGGGTTATTGTCTATGGTTAGTTGCCTGTGTCTGCACTTGTTTATATATATATAGCGGCACGTTCGTTTTGTTGTTTTGTATAGTTTGTTTAGTGTTTCTTCATTATTAATAAATAGAAGAATGTATGCGCCTTGGTCTCCTCCATTCAACGAACGTGTGTGTGTGTGTGTGTGTGTGTGTGTGTGTGTGTGTGGGGGGGGGGGGGGGGGGGGGGGGCTTCATGGCTATGAAATAGGGAAGGGTGGGCCTTCCTTCCTCCTCCATGCACCCATGTGTTGGCAAATACTCAGCATTGTAGAATGAAAGGGTGAACTGCTCTGGATTGTTGATCCCTTCCTGTGTCTGGTGCTACGATGTCTCAACATGTTGATGAGTCCCACTGAAGGGATGTTAATGTCCTTGATACGCTGGGTACAAAAGTGAAGGTGTCCCCCGCGGACCCCGTTCAGATGTTCATAAAGAGGATGCTTTTCCATGGAAATATGATGTTGTTGGACAGAGTAGAATTGTAAACACTTCAAATGTACACACTCAAATCAGGTAAGGTTGTCACCCACAGCTGTGTACCAGTTGTTGTCGTAATGTTGTGAAGTAGGAGAGGTTTTATCGTCCCCCCCCCCATGGAAACACTGTATAATGTTTCTGTGTCTCGGTCAATCTATTTTAAGCCTGACAGAACTCCCCTTTCTGCCCACTTCCTCTATGCAGGTCGTTATCTGATGCTAGGATTTCTCTAATGTGTGGTCCCCTAGCTGCTTGTCAAAATAATGTCACGGTGTGTGTGTGTGAGGTGTGTGTGTGGGGGAGAGAGAAAGACAGAGAAAGAGAGCGAGAGAGCTCATACGCTCACCTCTCTTGGGCCTTCATCCCCAATTAGCCCATATCACCCTGTGGGTCGCCAGGGTCATCCAGTCCAGACTTTGTTCCTTGACACCATGCTCACTGTGTCCTCATGTGGCCTGGCTGTGCTGTCAGGGAGAGGGGGCACAGTGACCCTGTCTGTGACCGAGAGAACAAAAGCTAAAAATAGTCCACCACTGAATTTGGAACTTGGATATTTGTTTTAAACAGACTTAATGGACATGTCTTGTGTCTCTCTCTCTCTCTCTCTCTCTCTCTCTTCCGGACCTGCCGTCTCGACCTCTGAATGCTCGGCTATGAAAAGCCAACTGACATTTAATCCTGAGGTGCTGAACTATCGCACCCTCTATAACCCCTGTGATTATTATTTGACCCTACTGGTCATCTATGAATGTTTGAATGTCTCGAAGAACGCTCTGGCCTTAATGGCCATGTACTCATAATCTCCACCTGGCACAGCCAGAAGAGGACTGGCCCCCCGTCGTAGCCTGGTTCCTCTCTAGGTTTCTTCCTACAGTATGTTCCTGCATTTCTAGGGAGTTTTTCACAGCCACTGTGCTTCTGCATTGCTTGCTCTTTTGGGGTTTTAGGCTGGATGTCTGTATAGCGCTTTGTGACATCTGCTGACGTAAATAGACCATTTGATTGATCGATTGTTACTTGTTAGGTTACTTTAGTGTTAAGTGTGTTGTGGGTGTGTGCGGGCTTGTGTGTCACATTAATGACTGACAACTGTGACTGACTCATTCAGCCTGTGACCTTAGATGGCACTCATCTCAGTCCTCTAGAGTTTCTGGGTTCAGGGTAAACACACAGTGTTTCACAACACGTCCCCTCTCTCCCTATTGGCGTTCTGTCTCTCTGTCCTGTGGTCCCAGTACTCCTTAGTCCCTACTCAGAAACACTCTCTAGCCAGCCGGTGCTTGCGTGATCGACGATGAGAACTGAGTCACTGATGGTGGTATCTAGCCTCATCAGAATGGCAGGTTCACGGCTACTTACGTTTCTTGTCCTCTCATTGTGTGACTCCGGGTCAGTTTGTTACAGTGCATCTTATCTATATGGAGCGGTCTATGACTAACCGTCTATGTGTGAGGTGATCTATTAAATGCTGTATTTTATAGCCTGGCCTTGCATTCCCATGCTGGGGGTTATAAATGAAAGAGAGAGGATGTATAAAACCTATTATTCTGATCCCAGATCTGACTGTGTTGTCTTGCCAACTCCTGTGGTTATTGTTATGAGTGGGTAAAAAGTTCTAATTAAGTTTGTTCTATTCTATTCAATACTTATTCTAAAGTACCGAAAGAGCTTCAGGAAGCATCAGACATTGATAAAAGATTGACACAGTGATTCCTGTAAATGCAATAATCATAGATCATTTACCTAACTGAACATAATTCACAACAATGTCTTGTTGCTCAAGTCTGGTGAGTTGCTCGGTGAACACACATTTCTTATTTTTATATCTCATGTGTTTTTGTTCCTACCTTGTTATTTTTAGTATTACATTATTATATAATAACACAGACGTCTTTTGACCAATACATTAGCTTTTGCGAAGTTGAAACATGTACCATGGGCCTACATTCCACATTTGGTGTTATGAGAAGTATTTTAGTAGTATTTTTAGCATATTCTACTGGCATAGGGTGGCCATCTTTGAATGCATCAACATTATTTTCTCAAACTCTTTAGGGACTATTGTGATGAGTCCCAAGACCAAATCTGGAGTGAAATCTGACTTTTAGTCTATAATAAGATTTTTTTTTATAGTCTAAATTGAATTGTTACATAGTCAAAAAGTGATTTGTTAATAGTTTCCTTTTTTTTTTTGAAGATATAAATGTCAAACCTAACATAGTTATTCATGGTAATGTATTTGATGACCCCAACAAGTTTCAAGTTGATAGGCCATTGTGGAGTGGATTTACAAAGGATTTAAATGTTAAATCAGATTTCCTGATTTAAAAAATATTCAGTGCGACACAAACAACAACACAGAGTTAAACATGCAATAAGCATGTTAACTCAATAACACAATAGAAAAGTCTATATACAGTGTGTGCAAATGGAGTAAGATTAGGGAGGTAAGGCAATAAATAGGCCATAGTGGAGAAATAATTACAATTTAGCAGAGAGCCATCTCTTAGCCAATCCCTTAGCTTTTCCCAAATTAAGTTAAGAGATGTACCATGGGCCTACATACAGTACAGAAAGGTGTTGTTTAGCCTTATGGTTCATGAGAATACATTTTTCAAAGGTTTTCAAAAATGTCCAAGATTGAGGAAAATCTGTCCTGACAGACCTTATTGAGGCAAATTTGTTCAGCATGAGGAATGACACCTACATACAAGGTTTCAAGTCTCTAGGTCAAATGAGGGGTGGGTATGAGGGTTTATGTGAGACTGCTTATAGGTGCCATTCTTTTTGACCAAGTTACTCAAGGCCTCTAGTTTCTGTGTGCCAAATTTGAAAAAAAGTTATACATCTATGCTTGAGTTATTTGACCATATCAAGGAAAATGTTTTATCTAAGAATAATAATAGGTTTGCTGTGAAACCCTAACAAGGCTCACTCTCAGTTTCCTGTGGTTGCCTTGAGGCATGTTATAGGAAGTGATGTCACTGCTCCATCACATCAGTGTGGAAAGTAGAAGCCCCCCAAATGTCCTCAGACCCTAACAAGACTCACTCTCAGTTTCCTGTGGTTGTCTTGAGGCAAATAACTCAAACAAATAACAGGAAGTGATGTCACTTCCTGCTCCATCACATCAGTGTGGAAAGTAGAAGCCCCCCAAATGTCCTCAGATCCTAACAAGACTCACTCTCAGTTTCCTGTGGTTGTCTTGAGGCAAATAACTCAAACAAATAACAGGAAGTGATGTCACTTCCTGCTCCATCACATCAGTGTGGAAAGTAGAAGCCCCCAAATGTCCTCAGACCCACTTCTGTTATATACTGAACAAAAATATAAATGCATCATGCAACAATTTCATTGATTTTACTGAGTTACAGTTCATATGAGGAAATCAGTCAATTGAAATAAATTCATTAGGCCCTAATCTACGGATTTCACATGACTGGGCAGGGGCACAAGCATGGGTTTGCCCTTTGGAGAGCATGTGCCCACCCACTTGGGAGCCAGGCCCAGCCAAACAGAATTAGATTTTCCACACAAAAGGGCTTTATTACAGACTCCTCAGTTTCATCAGCTGTCCGGGTGGCTGGTCTCAGACAATCCCGCAGGTGAAGAAGCCGGATGTGGAAATCCTGGGCTGGCGTGGTTATGGTTGTGAAGTTGGTTGGACGTACTGCCAAATTCTCAAAAACGAAATTGGAGGTGGTTTATGGTAGGGAAATGAACATTCTCTGGCAACAGCTCTGGTGGACATTCCTGCAGTCAGCATGCCAACTGCACGCTCCCTCAAAACTTGAGACATCTGTGGCCTTTTATTGTCCCCAGCACAAGGTTCACCTGTGTAATTATCATGCTGTTTAATAAGCTTCTTGGGGAGGCAGGGTAGCCTAGTGGTTAGAGCGGTTGACTAGTAACCGGAATGGTTGCAAGTTCAAACCCCCAAGCTGACAAGATACAAATCTGTCATTCTGCTCCTGAACAGGCAGTTAACAGCCACTGTTCCTAGGCCATCATTGAAAATAAGTGACTTAACTTAACTGACTTGCCTAGTTAAATAAAAAAAATATGCCACACCTGTCAGGTGGATGGATTATGCTCATTAACTGGGATGTTAACAAATTTGTGCAAAAAATCTTAGAGAAATATGTTTTTTGTGCGTATGGAACATTTCTGGGATCTTTTAGTTCAGCGCATGAAACACAGGGCCAACCTATTTTTTTGGTGTGTTTTTAGGGGGTAGATCAGCTTTAATATTGTCTGCATCCTTTCCAATCCCCCATATATTTTGGGGTGGTAAATCTATACATACATACATAGCACCAACACTTAACATGCTGCGTTGATATTTTTGTTCAGTATAATAAATATAGGACCACAAGCTTTAAATTAGGAATGGTAGGTTTCCGAGGTAACGTAAAAAACAACCTAAATATTCCACCCAGTACAGTACTGGCCCACAACATGATACGTAGGAGGACCACACGCTTTACTTAGGTAAGGTGAAGTACAATAACCCAACCACTGTAGCTAATCATATCAGTTTCCCCACTGCCACTGCAGTCTTCATCTAGGTTGTCGATTAAGAGACACCCCATGTATGTAATTATGTACACAAGTCTGTTTTTTTTTGCGTGTGCGTGTCTGTGTGCATGCATGTGTGTTAGAAATGGGGCCAGGATGTTGTGTGTAGGATGTTCTTGTGTCTTGCGTCCTCTGCAGCAGACATCTTAACGCCTCACTGTAGATTGCTGCTGCTGTATGTGGAACAAGCAGGGGAGGTGAGATGTTCTCCGGTCTAAGAGACGTGGCCCACGTACATGTAGGTAATGTACACATGCAGGCACAGCTCAGAGCAGAACAGACGTTTTTCATTTAACCCATGCATGCCCACATAGGAATTAGTCGGCTGCATACACGAAAGGGCATCCACACATCTTCTGTAAGTGTGTCACTTGATTGATTTACTGTAACAAGGGCCTTTGTTCCTGCCGGAAATGAATGGAAAGTGCAGACTCCACAGAGCGTACATCTCCATAATAAACCCAGTGGTGGGGAAAAAGTACCCAATTGTTATACTTGAGTAAAAGTAAAACTACGTGAGTAAACGATTTTCATCCGGACGTGAAAATACTGCCCCTTAGCCCAAAGAGGTGAAAGGAAAGGCTATCCCATGTTGAATGATATATTGCTTTTGTGCACCTCTGAGTGGTGTTCTATCAATTCTCTGAGTCATTTTACGCTTTTATGTGTATCTGGAGTTACTGGAGCAAGCAGGCAGAAATCCGACCGGTGTGACGTAGGCACTGGGATAAAGTCACTCTCACTACACTGGAAGTTAATAGGAATACGACTTTTAGATCGTGAAAACGTCTATAATGCATGTCAGATTTCAATACTGGCCGATGTCATAACGCGGGAGGATGTCTTCTCACTAATGAGCCATTGATCGTATTTTTGCAATATGCCTTTCCTCAAGACATTTGTAATTTAACAGAGGGTCCAGCATATTTTTCCTATTTGTCTGCCTCTTTAGTCCAGGGTGCATTGTATGGTGCCATTGCCAGAGATATTATAGAAAGGAGATAGGAATCCAATGAATGAAGGAACATATAACTCCCCACCCAGCAGACTGTCGACCAATCGCGTTCACGTTGTCATGCTGCATCACGCGGTTGCTAAGCTAATCATCACGCAATCCCTTCTCAAAGTTAGTGTATATCGAGAAACGTGCCTATTTTCCTCAAAGGTACAGTAATGTCATGATTACAAAGCTATACGATACTAAAGATAGCAAGTTAATGATCTCACATCTCGGAAAAGATTTGTAATGTACTTCTTGTTGATTAAGTTCGTGCTAATGTTGGGTTTTTGAGCTAGCTCCCAATGAACTCCCATTCACTCTTTGAATGAGAGAGCTCCTTGTCCCAGCATTGCCCAGAATGCACCGCGTAGCTCATTGATGTAGCATGGGCAATGTTTCCCATCTCCTCAAAGTATATCTGCCGATGTGAACGTTGAACTCCACTCTGTGAGGCACGTCGATCTGCAGGTTAAACATGGTGAGATTGGGGGAGCACGTGATGCCGCGGAGCTGAGCAGACGTTGACAAACCGAGCTCTTCAAAGTTATTCTATTGTTATCTAAATAACAACGTTGAAACAATATTCTAACAACGGCTGATAAATTGTCAAGTACTTACCTTCCCAAAGAGCCATGGACCTCCGACCGAGAGGCAAGCAGGACGACCAAAACGTTGTTGATTCCCAAGATAACGATAACGCTACAGCTAGCAAGATTAGCATTAGCCCTCACAACTCAGACGACAGTTCCAGACTGTTGCTCTCGGCCTCTTGCGAGCCTGCCGACATGCTGGCTACTCTCCTCCGGGTCGAGAGGCACGGTAACAAGGGTCTTTCTATGAAAATTGATAAGAAATCGGCTGAACTCCATTCTTCCATTGACGACCTGAAATCCTCCATGAATGATCTCCTTTTGAGAACGACTGAGGCAGAGTTGCGCATTAACACAGTTGAGGATACCATCACTCGACATGACCAGGTTCTGATACAACTGCAAAAGGACAATGCCTACCTCAAAAACAAGGTAGATCAGATGGAGAACCAGAGTAGACGTAGTAATATCCGTGTGGTGGGATTGAAAGAGGACAGCGAGGGCCGTGACCCGGTCCGTTTCTTTCTTCACTCAATGGATCCCGGATGTCCTAGGCACAATCAACTTCTCCAAGCCACTGGAAATCGGATGCGCCCACAGAACATCAGCGCCGAAACCCCGGCCAGATGAGCCCCCACGGGCCGTCCTGATCAGGTTCCTCCGTTTCCAAGACAGAGAGAAGATACTGCAACTCGCAAGAGCCAAAGGGGACATCACCATCGATGGCAAGAGGGTCAGCCTTTTCCCGGATATGAGCACGGATCTCGCCAGACGTCGCAAGCAGTT
This sequence comes from Oncorhynchus clarkii lewisi, assembly GCF_045791955.1. Taxonomy (NCBI): domain Eukaryota; kingdom Metazoa; phylum Chordata; class Actinopteri; order Salmoniformes; family Salmonidae; genus Oncorhynchus; species Oncorhynchus clarkii. The sequence continues at coordinate 27,542,904 of NC_092165.1, read as the reverse complement.
CAGACTTGCCGCCAAAGCACTGAAGGAGAAGAACATCATCGGCTACATCATCAGTACAAAGAAGCCGAAGCCATCTCTTCAACACACCGGGAGAACTGAACAGTGTCGGAGCCAGGACGGTCTCTCTGGGGGATAAGATGCAGTTTGTTTGTTTTCTCTGAACTGCTGATATCTTCCGGTCACTATAATTGATTTGTACATTTTCAACTAACTGTATTTTTCCGGGGTGAGTTCTATTATATTTACAGGAGAGTATATTTTGGTTTAGTCCATATCCACTGGGCGAAGCAAATAAGTGGGCTTAGGCCCACTGCTTTCCCCCTCATTTATGTTAATCTTTCGAAAAGAGACTCAAGCAGCCCTTACCATTGGCAGTAAATATTCAGCCATAAATGTCTATTCACAACGTTTGTTTTCAACTTAGAGAGCTCGCAGGTTTTTAGTTTGCGCCAAGGTTTAGCTAGTAAGAGCAAGATGGAAAGCGAGCAGCAACGTATCTCTACAAGTGTATTCATGTTTGATTGTTGGGATTGTTGTTTTAGTCTGGGATTTTTTTATTTTCTTTTTTCTATGTTTATTGTTTCCTTCCTAAAGAGACACATAGGTCACTTCAGTGTTCAAACCAAAGTTGAAACATTTCCTAACTATTTACATATGATAGATTTCCATTCAGTTACATATTTGAAACCCAACCTATGCTTAATCCACTAAAATATGTCACATTCAACGTAAAAGGTCTTAACAGCCCGATTAAAAGGAAAAGAGTCTATACATACAGTGCCTTGCGAAAGTATTCGGCCCCCTTGAACTTTGCGACCTTTTGCCACATTTCAGGCTTCAAACATAAAGATATAAAACTGTATTTTTTTGTGAAGAATCAACAACAAGTGGGACACAATCATGAAGTGGAACGACATTTATTGGATATTTCAAACTTTTTTAACAAATCAAAAACTGAAAAATTGGGCGTGCAAAATTATTCAGCCCCCTTAAGTTAATACTTTGTAGCGCCACCTTTTGCTGCGATTACAGCTGTAAGTCGCTTGGGGTATGTCTCTATCAGTTTTGCACATCGAGAGACTGAAATGTTTTCCCATTCCTCCTTGCAAAACAGCTCAAGCTCAGTGAGGTTGGATGGAGAGCATTTGTGAACAGCAGTTTTCAGTTCTTTCCACAGATTCTCGATTGGATTCAGGTCTGGACTTTGACTTGGCCATTCTAACACCTGGATATGTTAATTTTTGAACCATTCCATTGTAGATTTTGCTTTATGTTTTGGATCATTGTCTTGTTGGAAGACAAATCTCCGTCCCAGTCTCAGGTCTTTTGCAGACTCCATCAGGTTTTCTTCCAGAATGGTCCTGTATTTGGCTCCATCCATCTTCCCATCAATTTGAACCATCTTCCCTGTCCCTGCTGAAGAAAAGCAGGCCCAAACCATGATGCTGCCACCACCATGTTTGACAGTGGGGATGGTGTGTTCAGCTGTGTTGCTTTTACGCCAAACATAACTTTTGCATTGTTGCCAAAAAGTTCAATTTTGGTTTCATCTGACCAGAGCACCTTCTTCCACATGTTTGGTGTGTCTCCCAGGTGGCTTGTGGCAAACTTTAAACGACACTTTTTATGGATATCTTTAAGAAATGGCTTTCTTCTTGCCACTCTTCCATAAAGGCCAGATTTGTGCAATATACGACTGATTGTTGTCCTATGGACAGAGTCTCCCACCTCAGCTGTAGATCTCTGCAGTTCATCCAGAGTGATCATGGGCCTCTTGGCTGCATCTCTGATCAGTCTTTTCCTTGTATGAGCTGAAAGTTTAGAGGGACGGCCAGGTCTTGGTAGATTTGCAGTGGTCTGATACTCCTTCCATTTCAATATTATCGCTTGCACAGTGCTCCTTGGGATGTTTAAAGCTTGGGAAATATTTTTGTATCCAAATCCGGCTTTAAACTTCTTCACAACAGTATCTCGGACTTGCCTGGTGTGTTCCTTGTTCTTCATGATGCTCTCTGCGCTTTTAACGGACCTCTGAGACTATCACAGTGCAGGTCTATTTATACGGAGACTTGATTACACACAGGTGGATTGTATTTATCATCATTAGTCATTTAGGTCAACATTGGATCATTCAGAGATCCTCACTGAACTTCTGGAGAGAGTTTGCTGCACTGAAAGTAAAGGGGCTGAATAATTTTGCACGCCCAATTTTTCAGTTTTTGATTTGTTAAAAAAGTTTGAAATATCCAATAAATGTCGTTCCACTTCATGATTGTGTCCCACTTGTTGTTGATTCTTCACAAAAAAATACAGTTTTATATCTTTATGTTTGAAGCCTGAAATGTGGCAAAAGGTCGCAAAGTTCAAGGGGGCCGAATACTTTCGCAAGGCACGGTACCTTAAGAAATTAAAGGCTGACATTGTGTTTTTACAAGAAACACATCTTACAGCCAGTGACCACAAGAAATTGAAGAGGGAATGGGTAGGACAAGTTTTTGCGTCCTCTTTTAACTCCAAAGCAAGAGGAACTGCAATTTTGAATAAGTAGACACATCCCCTTCTGCGTCAACAACACCATCTCTGATCCCTCTGGCAGGTTTGTTTTGGTGCAGGGGCATATGTTTTCAGAGTCTTGGACCCCTATTGAATATTTATGCTCCTAACTTAGATGACCATATGTTTATACAGAATGTCTTCCTTCAGGTCGCTCAAGCACCACCAGGATGGCTACTGGTTGGAGGAGGTTTTAATTTTGGTTTAGATACAGTTCTTGATAGGTCCTCTGATAAACCCTCACTTCTTACCAAAGCTGGCAAGCTCACCATGTCATTCATGAAAGATCTCAATTTACTAGACATCTGGAGACAGTTGCACCCACAGGATAGGGACTACTCTTTTTATTCACACCCACACAAGACACACACACGCATAGATAACTTTTTACTATCGACACAACTGTTTCATAGAGTGTTAGATATCGAGTATCTCCCCAGATTGCTTAGTGACCATTCTCCTCTGGTATTATCAATCTCCATTCCTACCAAGGTAAATGGAGCATAAAGATGGAGACTAAATTCTACACTCCTAAAGCAACCTGAATTTTGTGCATTCATCAAAGAGCAGATCAATATTTTCACTTTGACAAGCAAACCCTCCGCTCCTGACAGTTTCATTCTTTGGGACACATTGAAGGCCTATCTGAGGGGACAGATCATTTCCTATACTAAAGGGCTGAAGAGAAAACACGGTGCGGAACTGAGTGCCCTTGAATCTGAAATCTCCGAGCTAGAGAAAACCTACCAAAGAGGCCCGACTAAAGATCTATACAGGCTTTTGGTAAATAAAAAACTGAAATATAATATCCTGAACACATTTCAAGCTGAGAGGGCCATCACTAAATCAAAACAGCGTTATTACGAGCTTGGAGAGAAAGCTCACAAAATATTGGCATGGCAACTGAAAGCAGAGGAAGGTAAGAGCTTTAACGCTTTAGAAACTCTTACTAATGAGATATCTTTCGACCCTACTGAAATTAATAATACTTTTAAGAAATACTATGAAGACCTCTACACTTCCCAATCAAGCGATGATCTATCAGAGATCGACTCCTTTCTCTCCACTCTCAACCTCCCATGCCTGTCAGGGGAAGACAGTGAGCGCCTGAGTGAACACTTCTCAGTTCCTGAATTGTTGGAGGCCATTAAATCCTTACCTTCTAATAAGTTCTATAAAGAATTTAGGGAGCTGTTGGTCCCCTACCTTATGGAGGTACTTAAAAAAGCCAGGGAAGACAACTGCGTTCCAGAATCTTTCTCTCAAGCAGTGATTACTGTAATCCACAAGAAAGGAAAAACCCGCTAAAGTGCACCTCCTATAGACCAATCTCTCTCCTTAACACAGATTGTAAACTGGTCAGCACGATGCTATCTAAGAGACTGGAGTCATGTCCTCCTCCCCTGTTGGTCAACCCAGATCAGACTGGCTTCATAATTAATAGATTGCCCTCCAATAATCTTAGAAGGTTCTTTGATATAATTCACCTTGCTAACAAAAACAAAATACCTAGTGTTGTAGTCTCCCTCGACGCTGAAAAGGCCTTTGATAGGGTTGAATGGCCATACCTCTTTCGCATCTTGGAAACGTTTGGTTTAGGTACCATGTTTGTAAATTTGAGAAAATCACTCTACAAATCTCCTAAAGCTAGGATTGCTACCAATGGGATTACTTCCTCCTCTTTCCCTCTCTATAGGGGGAACAGACAAGGTTGCCCAATTAGCCCCCACCTCTTTGCCCTCGCCATCGAACCGTTGGCTGAGGCTATTAGAACCTGCCCTGACATACATGGCTTTGAGGTGGGCCCCCATACCCATAAATTATCACTCTTTGCGGACGACCTTATCGTATTTCTAACAAACCCAGAACACTCCCTCTCTCACTTGCAGATCCTACTACAGTGTTATAGTTCTTTCTCTGGAAATAAGTTCAATTTTGATAAAAGCTAAATCTTACCGTTGTCTGTCTTTGACCATCATACCATCAAGCACAAGTTTCCTTTTAGATGGTCGCCTATGGGCTTCACATATTTGGGCATAATGGTGGATGGTAATCTGAACAACCTCTATAAACTCAATCTGGCCAGTTTGTTGCAAAAGGTGGAGGGTGACCTTTGTAAATGGATGGACTTACCTCTCACTCTACTGGGTAGAATCAATGTAATTAAAATGAATGTCCTGCCCAGATTTCTATATTTGTTTCAATCTCTCCCTATCCCTGTTCCCGCAGCATTCTTTTCCTCTCTCGACAAGCTGGCCAGACGGTTTATCTGGCACGGCAAAACCCCTAGGGTTGGCCTGGATAAACTAACCCTTGATTACGGTCAAGGGGGCTTAAACCTCCCCAATTTTAGAATGTACTACTGGGCTGCACAGTCTAGGTTTTTGGCTCAGATGTTTGACAATGGTCCCTCTCCCTCATGGTTGAACATTGAAAAGCTTGAGGTAAATGATGACACTGGGGCAGAATTGTTTTACAAATGGGACAGAAAATCTATAAAAACCATCACAGACAACCCTTTAATCATACATTCTGCCCTGGCATGGTGAAAACTGAATGAGCTGTTTGGACGAGGGGTATTCCTTTCCCCTAAAACCCCTTTATGGAACAATAGATTGATCCCTATGTTTTTCCAGAATAGTAACTTTAGACCATGGTCTGATAAGGGATCACTCTTCTGGAACATTGTTACGAGGAGGGAGTCCTTATGTCTTTTGATCAGCTGAAACAGAAATACCACTTGCCTAACAGGGACTTCTTTAGCTACCTACAACTACGAAACTTTATTAGGGTGACTCTCAAGGGACAATGGAACCTACCTAAGATGTCACCTATTGAACAACTCTGCCACGCAGACCAACCACTGTTCAAGACCATTTCCCGTGTATACGATGCTCTTATGTCAGGACTAACACTGCCTGGGCTAGACAAACCCCGACTTAGATGGGAAAAAGATCTGGATATTGATCTTGATAAGTGAGTGAATTGGACCATTCCTGTCCTGCTAAGTATTCTAAATGTAACGAGTACTTTTGGGTGTGAGGGAAAATGTAAAAAATAAATAAATAATTTTATTTAGGAATGTAGTGTAGTAAAAGTAAAAGTTGTCAAAAAACATAAATAGTAAAGTAAAGTACAGATTCCCCAAAAACTACTTTGAAGTATTTTTACTTAAGTACTTCACACCACGGAATAAGCTTAAAAACAACCAGTCCATACAGCCCTCTGACCTCTGTGATGCCCTCAGACTTCATAACCTCAGACCCAAGTTATAACTCAGGGTCATTACACTCAGAGATGGAATCTGTCGGTCACAAAGTTGTTCTAGAACATGTTTCTGGTCGACAGCAGCAGCTCTGTGTATCCTTTGTCTCCCTCATCTATTTCCCTGGACCCTCTCCTGGTGCAACACCAGACTGGTCACAGATCTGTTTGTGCTGTCTTGCCAATTATGGCGTTTGGCTATTTCACGTGACAATGGCCGCATTGGAGTTGGCAAGAAAGCACAAACAGATCTGGGACCGTGTTGGTGCAACACAATGGTGCTCCCTATACACAAGATAAAACTAGGTTCTTACCAGGTAAAGATGCTAAATCACAACAAGAGTTGATGCTTTGAAAATGATGACGCAGGACCAGGAACCAAATTCCACCTGGACCACTCAAACCCATTGCCCAGAGCATTACCACCCCTCATTGCATAGGCCGTGGTGGAGGTTACATTACATTAAAGGAAGGGCCAGACAGGCTCATTGGTAAGTTTAAATAGTCCTCCACTACTTCCTGTTAATGACAGAAACAGTTCAAAACGAGCTTCTGGAAAACAACGAGCCAGAATGTTTTACGGTTCTTTAAAACCCCCAGACAACATGTTGTATTACTGTGACCTTGTTGTGTTGTTACTGTTCTCAGAGGTGGAAAGACAAAAATGATGTCGATGCTGTTACTCTAAAGGTCACATAGGTTTTAGTATAGTGCATGTAACTGACTCTTACTTGTTGTATCGTTTGTTTCTTGACTGTTGAATGTCACATTTTACTGAAACACAAGTGTTTGGCAGCAAACCTAGAGGTAAGCCTAAGCCAATCTAGAATCCTTGGGACGTCCCTACGCCATTGAAGTTGACATTTAAAATGGTTAAGGTAAGGGTTATGGTTCAGGTTCGGGTTAGGGTAAGGGTAGGTGGTTAGGTTTTAGGGTATGGACGTCCAGAGGATACCGGATAGCACTATTCCTTGCCGAAGGGGGTCAGGCAGAGGAGGATGTTGAATGTGGCTGGGGCTCACTAAAATGCTAATGTTAAGAAAATAATGTCCCTAATTATACCATCAAGCCTGGATAATTTCCTGTAGTGATGCTTGAACTCTGCTATTTCTGCCTGGCTCTATTTATTTTCATAGGGTAGGAGGAGGAGGAGAGGAGGGGGGAGGCTGTGTGTGGACATATCACCCTCTCTGGGGAAAAAAAAGTATTTATTTGTTAATTCCAATACAGAACCTCCCATTCCTGGTCTCCTCTTCCTCCTTATTCCCATCTCATCCCTGCTCTCCCTTCTCCATTCTCTGGCCTGCTCCTTGCCCTGCTTCCAGCTCCCTTCTCTACTCCTCTCACAGCTCCCTTCCTTGCTCCCCCATCCTCTCCTCCATCCTTCCCCATTACTCCCACTCCCTTCCTCCTTCCCCCTCTCCTCTCTTGCGAGCTTAACCGGCCTGCCAGAACTCTGTTGGCTGATGTTTACTGGAATGGATGGGCTATTTCCCATGGTGCACGGTGCCTGCGGTGATATCTTATTTATACAAGGCCCGATATGGTAGAACAGAGGGGTTTATTTTGGTATATTCCCCATAGATGGATCTAATTTCTCCTGATTCATTCGTTTCCCACATACATGCTGCTCTTCAGGTTGGAGAGCCTGCCGGACCGGTCGCCTGGCTACAGTTGACTGGCTACGGTCGGACAAAGTTTGTGGTCAATCGGCAAAGTTAAAAGGGCTGAGTGAGTGGCCTCAAAATCGTAAGGTCGGAAACTCTGTCATAGCATCATAGAGTTAGATTTACGATAATGGAGTGACTTCAGGCACTTCACAGGGAGTTGACTGTTAAACAACAACGAAAAACAAGCACTGTTTGTATTGAGTTATTACATAAAGCTTCTTATCTTGTGGTGGCGTATAGTTATTGGTCAATAGAATCACTCTATTAAAGTTTATCCGAGGACTACAGTCTGGAATGAATTGATTAGATGATGTACAAGTAACTGCCAAAATAAAGGAAACACCACCATAAAGTGTCTTAATAGGGCGATGGGGCACCACGAGCCAGAACAGCTTTAATGCACCTTGGCATAGATTCCGTAAGTGTCTGGAACTCTATTGGAGGGATGCGACACAATTCTACCATTAGAAATTCAATAATTGGCCTCCTGAGTGGTGCAGTGGTCTAAGGCACTGCATCACAGTGCTAACTGTACCACTAGAGGTTCTGGGTTCGAGTCCAGGCTCTATCGCAGCCAGTCGCAACCGGGAGACCCATGGGGCTGCGCACAATTGGCCCAGCGTTGTCCGGGTTAGTGCACGTTGACACGGTCACCAGGTGTACGGTGTTTCCTCCGACACATTGGTGTGACTGGCTTCCGGGTTAAGTGGGTATTGTGTCAATAAGCAGTGTGGCTCGGTTGGGTTGTGTTTCGGAGGACTCTTGACCTTCGCCTTTCCCGAGTCCGTACAGGAGTTGTAGCGATGAGACAAGACTGTAACTACCAATTGGATATCACGAAATTGGGGAGAATAAAAAAAAAATAATGAAATTCAATAATTTGGTGTTTTGTTGATGGTGGTGGAAAACCCCTGTCTCAGGTGTCACTCCAGAAGTATTCAATTGTGTTGAGATCTGGTTACTGTGAGGGCCAGGGCATATGGTTTACATTGTTTTCATGCTCATCGAACGATTCATCGACTACTCATGTAATGTGGATGAGGGAATTGTAACCCCATGGAGGTATAGCCATGATAGACAAAATTAATGGCCTGCCCAGCAATTTTTATACATGAACCAAAACATGACCCTAATCATGACCCTAAGTTAATTGATGAATTACCTGTTTTCAATATACTTTGTATCCCTCATTTCCTTTATTTTGACAGTTACCTGTACACAATGAGATTGTTCACAATATAGATATTGTTGTTATTGACTGGATGATGTACACCGAGTTATTGGGTTGTTTTCTATTCTGAAATATGCAGTAGTTCAAGAGGGTATGAGGAAAAATCCCCAGTTTAAGTGTTGTGTTAAAATGTTCTAATGAAGACAAGCAATGATAAGTTATGGGTCTTAAAATAAACTTTTTCTTCCGCAGCTTGACTCAACATGTGCTCATATATTAAATGATGGAGATAATATTTGTAATGCTTGGCTCTGGCGGTGTCTCTGAAAATGCTTTCGCTATGAAGCACAAACAAGCAGCAACACACACATGGCACGTTTGAAGCATTAGACTAGCATTTGCCTTTTATAACCTCTCTTGTTATAATTAATCTCAGACCACCACTGGCATAGTGCATGATGATGCCAGTTAGGATGAGGTACCCTACACCTCATCCTAACTGGCATCATCATGCACTATGCCAGTGGTGGTCTGAGATTATGATTCCAGGTAGGATTGGGTGTAGGATGTATGATTCCAGGTAGGATTGGGTGTAGGATGTATGATTCCAGGTAGGATTGGGTGTAGGATATATGATTCCAGGTAGGATTGGGTGTAGGATGTATGATTACAGGTAGGATTGGGTGTAGGATATATGATTCCAGGTAGGATTGGGTGTAGGATGTATGATTCCAGGTAGGATTGGGTGTAGGATGTATGATTCCAGGTAGGATTGGGTGTAGGATGTATGATTCCAGGTAGAATTGGGTGTAGGATGTATGATTCAAATCAAATCAAATCAAATCAAATCAAATTTTATTTGTCACATACACATGGTTAGCAGATGTTAATGCGAGTGTAGCGAAATGCTTGTGCTTCTAGTTCCGACAATGCAGTAATAACAAGTAATCTAACTAACAATTCCAAAACTACTGTCTTGTACACAGTGTAAGGGGATAAAGAATATGTACATAAGGATATATGAATGAGTGATGGTACAGAGCAGCATAGGCAAGATACAGTAGATGGTATCGGGTACAGTATGTACAAATGAGATGAGTATGTAAACAAAGTGGCATAGTATAGTATAAAGTGGCTAGTGATACATGTATTACATAAGGATACCGTCGATGATATAGAGTACAGTATATACGTATGCGTATGAGATGAATAATGTAGGGTAAGTAACATTTATATAAGGTAGCATTGTTTAAAGTGGCTAGTGATATATTTACATCATTTCCCATCAATTCCCATTTATTAAAGTGGCTGGAGTTGAGTCAGTGTCAGTGTGTTGGCAGCAGCCACTCAGTGTTAGTGGTGGCTGTTTAACAGTCTGATGGCCTTGAGATAGAAGCTGTTTTTCAGTCTCTCGGTCCCAGCTTTGATGCACCTGTACTGACCTCGCCTTCTGGATGATAGCGGGGTGAACAGGCAGTGTGTTGCGGTGCGTGAATGAGGACCCAAAAGCGAATCAACTTAAACAGAGCTTCTTTAATTACCAAACATAGGTAGGCTCAGATGGACCGGCAGATTCCGACAGGACAGGACAAGGTTACAGCAAACATGACGACAGTCTGGTTCAGGCATGAATGACACAAACAAACAAGAATCCGACAAGGACAGGAGCAGAAACAGAGAGAGATATAGGGACCTAATCAGAGGGAAAAAAGGGAACAGGTGGGGAACGGGGTGAATGGGTAGTTAGAGGAGACAAGGGACAGCTGGGGGAAAGCGGGGGAGAAAAGGTAACCTAACACGACCAGCAGAGGGAGACAGGGTGAAGGGAAAGGACAGAGACAAGACAACATGACAGTACCCCCCCACTCACCGAGCGCCTCCTGGCGCACTCGAGGAGGAAACCTGGCGGCCACGGAGGAAATCATCAATCAGCGCACGGTCCAGCACGTCCCGAGAGGGAACCCAACTCCTCTCCTCAGGACCGTACCCCTCCCAGTCAACTAGGTACTGATGACCACGGCCCCGAGGACGCATGTCCAAGATCTTACGGACCCTGTAGATAGGTGCGCCCTCGACAAGGATGGGGGGGGGGGGGGGGGAAGACGAGCGGGGGCGCGAAGAACGGGCTTAACACAGGAGACATGGAAGACCGGGTGGACGCGACGAAGATATCGCGGAAGAAGAAGTCGCACTGCGACAGGATTAATGACCTGAGAGATACGGAATGGACCAATGAACCGCGGGGTCAACTTGCGAGAAGCCGTCTTAAGGGGAAGGTTCTGAGTGGAGAGCCAAACTCTCTGACCGCGACAATACCTAGGGCTCTTAGTTCTACGCTTATTAGCAGCTCTCACAGTCTGCGCCCTATAACGGCAAAGTGCAGACCTGACCCTCTTCCAGGTGCGCTCGCAACGTTGGACAAAAGCCTGAGCGGAGGGGACGCTGGACTCGGCGAACTGAGATGAGAACAACGGAGGCTGGTACCCGAGGCTACTCTGAAAAGGAGATAGCCCGGTCGCAGACGAAGGAAGCGAGTTGTGGGCGTATTCTGCCCAGGGGAGCTGTTCTGACCAAGACGCAGGGTTGCGAAAAGAAAGACTGCGTAAGATGCGACCAATAGTCTGATTGGCCCGTTCTGCTTGACCGTTAGACTGGGGGTGAAAGCCGGAAGAGAGACTGACGGAAGCCCCAATCAAACGGCAAAACTCCCTCCAAAATTGAGACGTGAATTGCGGACCTCTGTCCGAAACGACGTCTGACGGAAGGCCATGAATTCTGAAAACATTCTCGATGATGATTTGTGCCGTCTCTTTAGCAGAAGGAAGCTTAGCAAGGGGAATGAAATGAGCCGCCTTAGAGAACCTATCGACAACCGTAAGAATAACAGTCTTCCCCGCTGACGAAGGCAGTCCGGTGACAAAATCTAAGGCGATGTGAGACCACGGTCGAGAGGGAATAGGAAGCGGCCTGAGACGGCCGGCAGGAGGAGAGTTACCGGACTTAGTCTGCGCGCAGACCGAACAAGCAGCCACGAAACGACGCGTGTCATGCTCCCGGGTGGGCCACCAGAAACGCTGGCGAATGGAAGCAAGCGTACCCCGAACGCCAGGGTGGCCGGCTAACTTGGCAGAGTGAGCCCACTGAAGAACGGCCAGACGAGTAGGAACGGGAACGAAAAGAAGGTTCCTAGGACAAGCGCGCGGCGACGGAGTTTGAGTGAGTGCTTGCTTTACCTGCCTCTCAATTCCCCAGACAGTCAACCCGACAACACGCCCCTCAGGGAGAATCCCCTCGGGGTCAGTGGAGGCTACTGAAGAACTGAAGAGACGAGACAAAGCATCAGGCTTGGTGTTCTTAGAGCCCGGACGATAAGAAATCACGAACTCGAAACGAGCGAAAAACAGCGCCCAACGCGCCTGACGCGCATTAAGTCGTTTGGCAGAACGGATGTACTCAAGGTTCCTATGGTCAGTCCAAACGACAAAAGGAACGGTCGCCCCCTCCAACCACTGTCGCCATTCGCCTAGGGCTAACCGGATGGCGAGCAGTTCGCGGTTACCCACATCATAGTTACGTTCCGACGGCGACAGGCGATGAGAAAAATACGCGCATGGGTGGACCTTGTCGTCAGAGAGGGAGCGCTGAGAAAGGATGGCTCCCACTCCCACCTCTGACGCGTCAACCTCGACAACGAACTGTCTAGAGACGTCAGGTGTAACAAGGATAGGAGCGGATGTAAAACGATTCTTGAGGAGATCAAAAGCTCCCTGGGCGGAAACGGACCACTTAAAGCACGTCTTGACAGAAGTAAGGGCTGTGAGAGGAGCTGCCACCTGACCGAAATTACGGATGAAACGACGATAGAAGTTCGCGAAGCCGAGAAAGCGCTGCAGCTCGACGCGTGACTTAGGGACGGGCCAATCAATGACAGCTTGGACCTTAGCGGGATCCATCTTAATGCCTTCAGCGGAAATAACAGAACCGAGAAATGTGACGGAGGAGGCATGAAAAGTGCACTTCTCAGCCTTCACAAAAAGACAATTCTCTAAAAGGCGCTGGAGGACACGTCGAACGTGCTGAACATGAATCTGGAGTGACGGTGAAAAAATCAGGATATCGTCAAGGTAAACGAAAACAAAGATGTTCAGCATGTCTCTCAGGACATCATTGACTAATGCCTGAAAGACAGCTGGAGCGTTAGCGAGGCCGAAAGGAAGAACCCGGTATTCAAAGTGCCCTAACGGAGTGTTAAACGCCGTCTTCCACTCGTCCCCCTCCCTGATGCGCACGAGATGGTAAGCGTTACGAAGGTCCAACTTAGTGAAAAACCTGGCTCCCTGCAGGATCTCGAAGGCTGAAGACATAAGAGGAAGCGGATAACGATTCTTCACTGTTATGTCATTCAGCCCTCGATAATCTATGCAGGGGCGCAGAGACCCGTCCTTCTTCTTGACAAAAAAAAACCCCGCTCCGGCGGGAGAGGAGGAGGGGACTATGGTACCGGCGTCAAGAGCTACAGACAAATAATCTTCGAGAGCCTTACGTTCGGGAGCCGACAGAGAGTATAGTCTACCCCGGGGGGGGGTGGTTCCCGGAAGGAGATCAATACTACAATCATACGACCGGTGTGGAGGAAGAGAGGTGGCCCTGGACCGACTGAACACCGTGCGCAGATCGTGATATTCCTCCGGCACCCCTGTCAAATCACCAGGCTCCTCCTGTGAAGAAGAGACAGAGGAAACAGGAGGGATAGCAGACATTAAACATTTCACATGACAAGAGACGTTCCAGGAGAGGATAGAATTACTAGACCAATTAATGGAAGGATTATGACAAACTAGCCAGGGATGGCCCAAAACAACAGGTGTAAAAGGTGAACGAAAAATTAAAAAAGAAATGGTTTCACTATGATTACCAGAAACAGTGAGGGTTAAAGGTAGCGTCTCACGCTGAATCCTGGGGAGAGGACTACCATCCAGGGCGAACAAGGCCGTGGGCTCCTTTAACTGTCTGAGAGGAATGTCATGTTCCCGAGCCCAGGTCTCGTCCATAAAACAGCCCTCCGCCCCAGAGTCTATTAAGGCACTGCAGGAAGCTGACGAACCGGTCCAGCGTAGATGGACCGACAAGGTAGTGCAGGATCTTGAAGGAGAGACAGGAGTAGTAGCGCTCACCAGTAGCCCTCCGCTTACTGACGAGCTCTGGCCTTTTACTGGACATGAAGTGACAAAATGACCAGCGGAACCGCAATAGAGACAGAGGCGGTTGGTGATTCTCCGTTCCCTCTCCTCAGTCGAGATGCGGATACCTCCCAGCTGCATGGGCTCAGCACCCGAGCCGGCAGAGGAAGATGGTAGTGATGCGGAGAGGGAGGCGACGGAGAGCGCGAGCTCCTTTCCACGAGCTCGGTGACGAAGATCAACCCGTCGCTCAATGCGAATAGCGAGTTCAATCAAGGAATCCACGCTGGAAGGAACCTCCCGGGAGAGAATCTCATCCTTTACCTCTGCGCGGAAACCCTCCAGAAGACGAGCGAGCAAGGCCGGCTCGTTCCAGCCACTGGAGACAGCAAGAGTGCGAAACTCAATAGAGTAGTCTGTTATGGATCGATTGCCTTGACATAGGGAAGACAGGGCCCTGGAAGCCTCCTCCCCAAAAACAGATCGATCAAAAACCCGTATCATCTCCTCCTTAAAGTCTTGATACTGGTTAGTACACTCAGCCCTTGCCTCCCAGATTGCCGTGCCCCACTCACGAGCCCGTCCAATAAGGAGAGATATGACATAGGCGACACGAGCAGTGCTCCTGGAGTAAGTGTTGGGCTGGAGAGAAAACACAATATCACACTGGGTGAGGAACGAGCGGCATTCAGTGGGCTCCCCAGAGTAACACGGCGGGTTATTGATTCTGGGCTCCGGAGATTCGAAAGCCCTGGAAGTGGCCGGTGGATCGAGGCGGAGATGGTGAACCTGTTCTGTGAGGTTGGAGACTTGGGTGGCCAGGGTCTCAACGGCATGTCGAGCAGCAGACAATTCCTGCTTGTGTCTGCCTAGCATCGCTCCCTGGATCTCGACGGCTGAGTGGAGAGGATCCGAAGTCGCTGGGTCCATTCTTGGTCGGATTCTTCTGTTGCGGTGCGTGAATGAGGACCCAAAAGCGAATCAACTTAAACAGAGCTTCTTTAATTACCAAACATAGGTAGGCTCAGATGGACCGGCAGATTCCGACAGGACAGGACAAGGTTACAGCAAACATGACGACAGTCTGGTTCAGGCATGAATGACACAAACAAACAAGAATCCGACAAGGACAGGAGCAGAAACAGAGAGAGATATAGGGACCTAATCAGAGGGAAAAAAGGGAACAGGTGGGGAACGGGGTGAATGGGTAGTTAGAGGAGACAAGGGACAGCTGGGGGAAAGCGGGGGAGAAAAGGTAACCTAACACGACCAGCAGAGGGAGACAGGGTGAAGGGAAAGGACAGAGACAAGACAACATGACACAGTGGCTCGGGTGGTTGATGTCCTTGATGATCTTTATGGCCTTCCTGTGACATCGGGTGGTGTAGGTGTCCTGGAGGGCAGGTAGTTTGCCCCCGGTGATGCGTTGTGCAGACCTCACTACCCTCTGGAGAGCCTTACGGTTGAGGGCGGTGCAGTTGCCATACCAGGCGGTGATACAGCCCGCCAGGATGCTCTCGATTGTGCATCTGTAGAAGTTTGTGAGTGCTTTTGGTGACAAGCCGAATTTCTTCAGCCTCCTGAGGTTGAAGAGGCGCTGCTGCGCCTTCTTCACGATGCTGTCTGTGTGAGTGGACCAATTCAGTTTGTCTGTGATGTGTATGCCGAGGAACTTAAAACTTGCTACCCTCTCCACTACTGTTCCATCGATGTGGATAGGGGGGTGTTCCCTCTGCTGTTTCCTGAAGTCCACAATCATCTCCTTAGTTTTGTTGACGTTGAGTGTGAGGTTGTTTTCCTGACACCACACTCCGAGGGCCCTCACCTCCTCCCTGTAGGCCGTCTCATCGTTGTTGGTAATCAAGCCTACCACTGTTGTGTCGTCCGCAAACTTGATGATTGAGTTGGAGGCGTGCGTGGCCACGCAGTCGTGGGTGAACAGGGAGTACAGGAGAGGGCTCAGAACGCAACCTTGTGGGGCCCCAGTGTTGAGGATCAGCGGGGAGGAGATGTTGTTGCCTACCCTCACCACCTGGGGGCGGCCCGTCAGGAAGTCCAGTACCCAGTTGCACAGGGCGGGGTCGAGACCCAGGGTCTCGAGCTTGATGACGAGCTTGGAGGGTACTATGGTGTTGAATGCCGAGCTGTAGTCGATGAACAGCATTCTCACATAGGTATTCCTCTTGTCCAGATGGGTTAGGGCAGTGTGCAGTGTGGTTGAGATTGCATCGTCTGTGGACCTATTTGGGCGGTAAGCAAATTGGAGTGGGTCTAGGGTGTCAGGTAGGGTGGAGGTGATATGGTCCTTGACTAGTCTCTCAAAGCACTTCATGATGACGGATGTGAGTGCTACGGGGCGGTAGTCATTTAGCTCAGTTACCTTAGCTTTCTTGGGAACAGGAACAATGGTGGCCCTCTTGAAGCATGTGGGAACAGCAGACTGGTATAGGGATTGATTGAATATGTCCGTAAACACACCGGCCAGCTGGTCTGCGCATGCTCTGAGGGCGCGGCTGGGGATGCCATCTGGGCCTGCAGCCTTGCGAGGGTTAACACGTTTAAATGTCTTACTCACCTCGGCTGCAGTGAAGGAGAGACCGCATGTTTTCGTTGCAGGCCGTGTCAGTGGCACTGTATTGTCCTCAAAGCGGGCAAAAAAGTTATTTAGTCTGCCTGGGAGCAAGACATCCTGGTCCGTGACTGGGCTGGGTTTCTTCCTGTAGTCCGTGATTGACTGTAGACCCTGCCACATGCCTCTTGTGTCTGAGCCGTTGAATTGAGATTCTACTTTGTCTCTGTACTGGCGCTTAGCTTGTTTGATAGCCTTGCGGAGGGAATAGCTGCACTGTTTGTATTCGGTCATGTTACCAGACACCTTGCCCTGATTAAAAGCAGTGGTTCGCGCTTTCAGTTTCACACGAATGCTGCCATCAATCCACGGTTTCTGGTTAGGGAATGTTTTAATCGTTGCTATGGGAACGACATCTTCAACGCACGTTCTAATGAACTCGCACACCGAATCAGCGTATTCGTCAATGTTGTTATCTGACGCAATACGAAACATCTCCCAGTCCACGTGATGGAAGCAGTCTTGGAGTGTGGAGTCAGCTTGGTCGGACCAGCGTTGGACAGACCTCAGCGTGGGAGCCTCTTGTTTTAGTTTCTGTCTGTAGGCAGGGATCAACAAAATGGAGTCGTGGTCAGCTTTTCCGAAAGGGGGGCGGGGCAGGGCCTTATATGCGTCGCGGAAGTTAGAGTAACAATGGTCCAAGGTCTTTCCTCCCCTGGTTGCGCAATCGATATGCTGATAAAATTTGGGGAGTCTTGTTTTCAGATTAGCCTTGTTAAAATCCCCAGCTACAATGAATGCAGCCTCCGGATAAATTGTTTCCAGTTTGCAGAGAGTTAAATAAAGTTCGTTCAGAGCCATCGATGTGTCTGCTTGGGGGGGGATATATACGGCTGTGATTATAATCGAAGAGAATTCTCTTGGTAGATAATGCGGTCTACATTTGATTGTGAGGAATTCTAAATCAGGTGAACAGAAGGATTTGAGTTCCTGTATGTTTCTTTCATCGCACCATGTCACGTTAGTCATAAGGCATACGCCCCCGCCCCTCTTTTTACCAGAAAGATGTTTTTTCCTGTCAGCGCGATGCGTGGAGAAACCTGTTGGCTGCACCGCTTCGGATTGCGTCTCTCCAGTAAGCCACGTTTCCGTGAAGCACAGAACGTTACAGTCTCTGATGTCCCTCTGGAATGCTACCCTTGCTCGGATTTCATCAACCTTGTTGTCAAGAGACTGGACATTGGCAAGAAGAATGCTAGGGAGTGGTGTGCGCTGTGCCCGTCTCCGGAGTCTGACCAGAAGACCGCCTCGTTTCCCTCTCTTTCGGAGTCGTTTTTTTGGGTCGCTGCATAGGATCCACTCCGTTGTCCTGTTTGTAAGGCAGAACACAGGATCCGCGTCGCGAAAAACATATTCTTGGTCGTACTGATGGTGAGTTGATGCTGATCTTATATTCAGTAGTTCTTCTCGACTGTATGTAATGAAACCTAAGATGACCTGGGGTACTAATGTAAGAAATAACACGTAAAAAAACAAAAAACTGCATAGTTTCCTAGGAACGCGAAGCGAGGCGGCCATCTCTGTCGGCGCCGGAAGTACAAGTTTCCAGGTAGGATTGGGTGTAGGATGTATGATTCCAGGTAGGATTGGGTGTAGGATGTATGATTCCAGGTAGGATTGGGTGTAGGATGTATGATTCCAGGTAGGATTGGGTGTAGGATGTATGATTCCAGGTAGGATTGGGTGTAGGATGTATGATTCCAGGTAGGATTTGGTGTAGAGGTATGTTGGAGTTTCCGGTTGTTCTGTTGAGCTGAGTGAGCTCTCTCTCAAATCTCTTCATTCTCGCTCGTTTCTCTCTCTCTCGCTCTTTCTCTCTCTCTCTCTCTTTCTCTCTTTCTCTCTCTTTCTCTCTTTCTCTCTCTATACTTGTCTTTTTCAGGTTGTGGCGTAGTCATACTCCTATGTACTGATTGTTCTGTGCTCTCTCTGTCCCTCCCCATCTCTCCCTTCCCATCTCTCCTTCCACATCTCTCCCTCCCCATCCCTCTCTCTATAGAGCACCCAAACAGAGTGAGAGGTATTTGCAGGCCAGGACACAGAGAGCATTAGCAGTGAGCTAATGACTGAGGATTGAGCTCAGGAGCACAAGAATTTCTGGTGGATGATGTGAAAGCAGACCAGAGCGGAGTGCAGCACCCCTGACTGTGTCAACACCCTGGCCCAGATGTGCTGCATCGCTCCCAATTATTTAACATAATCTCTCTCTATCTATCTCTCTATCTATCTTTCTCCTAGGCTGTCACTCAGAGAGCTTAGCCCCAGTCAGAAGGCTGCTGCATTGCAAGACTGTGTGTCCATGTATCCTATACTACCAAGTTAGGAATAGGGGCTAGAAGCCCAAGGTGGCACCTCCCCAGCAACAACATCTGGTGCGGAGCAGAGCGAAGCAGCGTGCTTTCCTCTGATCGCTACTCTCTGATCCAATGATTTACGAGTCCTGGATAGGATAATTACGACCCGACTGGAACACAGCTTTTCCTAAACATATCATCCAGGCCAATTTGTAACACTCCCATCTCTTCAAAACCTTTTAAAAACAAGATGGATCACAGCTCCTCTTAGTGCTCACAATGATAACAGGGAACTGTGTGATGAGATGAAGGGAGAGCTGTCTGTCTGTCTCTCGGTCTGTCTGACCATAAGCCACAGCGCTCCGTCCATCCAATCCATGGGGAGTCTCAATTAGCTCAATACCACGTTTCCTGGTTTAGATGAAACAGATGTCTTTCTATTCCCAAAATATGAATGTGGGTGTTTTTCCACACCCAATATCCAACTCTACACCTAAACACACATACAGCACAAACTACACACACACACACACACACACACACACACACACACACACACACACACACACACACACACACACACACACACACACACACACACACACACACACACACACACACACACACACACACACACACACATAATGTTTCTGTTTTCTAATTATACACATAGGAAGTATGTGGTTCGCAACACCTGAGACCGTTATATTGGTTTGAGACATCATCCAGACTCAGGGTCTGGAGAAAAAGGTGCTTGACCATAGCATGAACCGTGACCATAATCCTAGAACCATGACCAGAAACACGACCATATCTCCGGAACCATGACCCCACAGGCTCATAACCATGACCATAGCTTCAGGACTGTGACCAGGGCTGTGGTAGTATAGCATTCACAGGGGGTCTTAAGTTCACTGCCCAGATGAGCTATTCCTGTGTGCATGGCGCTCTACCGGGCCTTAACCCAATACAGGCCAGTTGTGTAAAGCAATTTGGACCAGGTGAACCAGCAGAAATCTACACACACTCCTCAGAAGAACCAGGAGAAATGGAGGTGTTTCACTGATCAAATCAAATCAAAGTTTATTTGTCACGTGCGCCGAATACAACAGACCTTACAGTGAAATGCTGACTTACAGGCTCTAACCAATACTGCACAAAAAAAGGTATTAGGTGAACATAGGGAAGTAAAGTAATAAAAATAACATTAAGAAGACAGTGAAAAAGAGGCTACATACAGTAGAGAGGTTATATACAGTAGCGAGGCTATATACAGTAGAGAGGTTATATACAGTAGCGAGGCTATATACAGTAGAGAGGCTATATGCAGTAGAGAGGCTATATACAGTAGAGAGGTTATATACAGTAGCGAGGCTATATACAGTAGAGAGGTTATATACAGTAGCGAGGCTATATACAGTAGAGAGGCTATATGCAGTAGAGAGGCTATATACAGTAGAGAGGTTATATACAGTAGCGAGGCTATATACAGTAGAGAGGTTATATACAGTAGCGAGGCTATATACAGTAGAGAGGTTATATGCAGTAGAGAGGTTATATACAGTAGAGAGGCTATATACAGTAGAGAGGTTATATACAGTAGAGAGGTTATATGCAGTAGAGAGGTTATATACAGTAGAGAGGCTATATACAGTAGAGAGGTTATATACAGTAGCGAGGCTATATACAGTAGAGAGGCTATATGCAGTAGAGAGGTTATATACAGTAGCGAGGCTATATACAGTAGAGAGGCTATATGCAGTAGAGAGGCTATATACAGTAGAGAGGTTATATACAGTAGCGAGGCTATATACAGTAGAGAGGTTATATACAGTAGAGAGGCTATATACAGTAGAGAGGCTATATGCAGTAGAGAGGCTATATGCAGTAGA
Organism: Oncorhynchus clarkii lewisi; assembly: GCF_045791955.1. Lineage (NCBI taxonomy): Eukaryota > Metazoa > Chordata > Actinopteri > Salmoniformes > Salmonidae > Oncorhynchus > Oncorhynchus clarkii. The sequence goes on along the minus strand of NC_092165.1, from coordinate 27,522,251 downwards.
GAGGCTATATACAGTAGAGAGGTTATATACAGTAGCGAGGCTATATACAGTAGCGAGGCTATATACAGTAGAGAGGTTATATACAGTAGCGAGGCTATATACAGTAGAGAGGCTATATGCAGTAGAGAGGCTATATACAGTAGAGAGGTTATATACAGTAGCGAGGCTATATACAGTAGAGAGGTTATATACAGTAGAGAGGCTATATACAGTAGAGAGGCTATATACAGTAGAGAAGCTATATACAGTAGCGAGGCTATATACAGTAGAGAGGCTATATACAGTAGAGAGGCTATATACAGTAGAGAGGCTATATACAGTAGCGAGGCTATATAGAGTAGAGAGGCTAAATAGGTAGAGAGGCTATATACAGTAGAGAGGCTATATACAGTAGAGAGGCTACATACAGTAGTGAGACTATATACAGTAGCGAGGCTATATACAGTAGAGAGGTTATATACAGTAGAGAGGCTATATACAGTAGAGAGGCTATATGCAGTAGAGAGGCTACATACAGTAGCGAGGCTATATACAGTAGCGAGGCTATATACAGTAGAGAGGCTATATACAGTAGAGAGGCTATATACAGTAGAGAAGCTATATACAGTAGCGAGGCTATATACAGTAGAGAGGCTATATACAGTAGAGAGGCTATATACAGTAGAGAGGCTATATACAGTAGCGAGGCTATATAGAGTAGAGAGGCTAAATAGGTAGAGAGGCTATATACAGTAGAGAGGCTATATACAGTAGAGAGGCTACATACAGTAGTGAGACTATATACAGTAGCGAGGCTATATATAGTAGAGAGGCTACATACAGTAGAGAAGCTATATACAGTAGCGAGTCTATATACAGTAGAGGCTATATACAGTAGAGAGGCTATATACAGTAGAGAGGCTATATACAGTAGCAAGGCTATATACAGTAGAGCGGCTAAATACAGTAGAGAGGCTATATACAGTAGAGAGGCTATATATAGTAGCAAGGCTATATACAGTAGAGAGGCTATATACAGTAGAGAGGCTATATACAGTAGAGAGGCTATATACAGTAGCGAGGCTATATACAGTAGAGAGGCTGTATACAGTAGCGAGGCTACATACAGTAGAGAGGCTATATACAGTAGCGAGGCTACATACAGTAGAGAGGCTATATACAGTAGAGAGGCTATATACAGTAGCGAGGCTATATACAGTAGAGAGGCTATATACAGTAGCGAGGCTATATACAGTAGAGAGGCTATATACAGTAGCGATGCTATATACAGTAGAGAGGCTATATTCAGTAGCGAGGCTATATATAGTAGAAAGGCTATATAGAGTAGCGAGGCTACATACAGTAGAGAGGCTATATACAGTAGCGAAGCTACATACAGTAGCAAGGCTATATACAGTAGCCAGGCTATATACAGTAGAGAGACTATATACAGTAGCGAGGCTACATAGAGTAGCGAGGCTATATACAGTAGCGAGGCTATATACAGTAGAGAGGCTATATACAGTAGAGAGGCTATATACAGTAGCGAGGCTACACACAGTAGAGAGGCTATATACAGTAGCGAGGCTACATACAGTAGCGAGGCTATATACAGTAGAGAGGCTATATACAGTAGTGAGGCTTTATACAGTAGAAAGGCTATATAGAGTAGCGAGGTTTCATACAGTAGAGAGGCTATATACAGTAGCGAAGCTACATACAGTAGCAAGGCTATATACAGTAGCCAGGCTATATACAGTAGAGAGACTATATACAGTAGCGAGGCCATATACAGTAGAGAGGCTATATACAGTAGCGAGGCTATGACAGTAGTGAGGCTATATACAGTAGCGAGGCTATATACAGTAGCGAGGATATATACATTAGAGAGGCTATATACAGTAGCGAGGCCATATACAGTAGAGAGGCTATATACAGTAGCGAGGCTATGACAGTAGTGAGGCTACATACAGACACCGATTAGTCAGGCTGATTGAGGTAGCATGTGCATGTGGATATGGTTAAAGTGACTATGCATATATGATGAACAGAGAGTAGCAGTAGCGTAAAAGAGGGGTTGGCGGGTGGTGGGACACAATGCAGATAGACTGGTTAGCCAATGTGCGGGAGCACTGGTTGGTCGGGCCAACTGAGGTAGTATGTACATGAATGTATAGTTAAAGTGACTATGCATATATGATATACAGAGAGTAGCAGCAGCGTAAAAGAGGGGTTGGGGGGTGGCACACAATGCAAATAGTCCAGGTAGCCATGGTTACCTGTTCAGGAGTCTTATGGCTTAGGGGTAAAAACTGTTGAGAAGCCTTTTGGTCCTAGACTTGGCACTACGGTACCGCTTGCCATGCGGTAGTAGAGAGAACAGTCTATGACTAACTGTCTATGATACTCTTGTTCAATATCCAAAAAAGGCCTCTACATCACTACTAAGAGACAAAGATCAAAGACCAGTAGACAATAAGCACAGTGACAAGTGTCAGCCAGCTCTGGCCTGACAGTCCCCTGGCCCACATTCGTATTTAACTAGGCAAGTCAGTTAAGAACAAACTCTTATTTACAATGGTGGCCTACCGGGGAACAGTGGGTTAACTGCCTTGTTCAGGGGTAGAATGACAGATGTTTACCTTGTCAGCTCGGGGATTCAAACCAGCAACCTTTCCGTTACTGGCCCAACGCTCCAACCACTAGGCTTCCTGCCACTACCTGTTAAGCCGCGAGAGGAGAAGTTCAACGGCTTGTTCTATTTGTGCCATGTCATGTAAACAGACTAGACACACAGTGACAGGAGTTATGTGATTGTGGATGGATGGACGGACACTTTCCCGTCCTCCCATATAAGACTCATTCCTCTGCGTTGCGTCTCCGACAGCCCATGACAGAACAACACAAAGCAGATGTGAGTGAGGGTTTGCTCAATGTGGCCCGAGTGGTGCAGGGGTTTAAGCCACCGCCTCTCAGTGCAAAAGGCGTCACTACAGTCCCTGGTTTGAAATCCAGGCTGTACCACATCTGGCTGGGATTGGGAGTCCCATAGGGTGGTGTACAATTGGCCCAGCGTCGTCCGGGTTTGGCAGGGGTAGGACGTCATTGTGCTCATCCTAACACACTCTTCTCTCCACACACACCCTGGTCATCCTACCACTCTCGTCTCTCCACACACACCCTGGTCATCCTACCACTCTCGTCTCTCCACACACACCCTGGTCATCCTACCACTCTCGTCTCTCCACACACACCCTGCTCATCCTAACACTCTCATCTCTCCACACACACCCTGCTCATCCTAAAACTCTCATCTTTCCACACACACCCTACTCATCCTAACACTCTCATCTCTCCACACACACCCTACTCATCCTAACACTCTCATCCCTCCACACACACCCTGCTCATCTTAAAACTCTCATCCCTCCACACACACCCTGCTCATCCTAAAACTATCATGCATCTGTGACAGCCGAAATTCGGACTCTAATGTGTCTCAGATCAACATGGCAGTGTTGCCATTATTTTAAAAAGCTTTTATTTGTAATGTTGAACTGAACATGGCTCCAACCTCTATATCACACTCTCACAAACTAAAATCATAATATAATATGTGTACAATGCACAATCAATTAGTGAGAGAAGCCTCAAATATCAAATTTATTCAAATCAAATCAAATTTTATTTGCCACACGCGCCAACTACAACAGAGGCAGTAGACCTTACCGTGAAATGCTTGCTTACAAGCCCTTAATCAACAATGCAAAAAGTAACACAATACATTTACATAACAATAATGAGGCTATATACAGGGGGTTACCGGTACCGAATCAATGTGCGGGGGTACAGGTTAGTCAAGGATATTTGTATGTATCCACTGTACGCATAAATCTCAGCATATACTGCATGTTGCTGTTTTAGTCAAGTCTTTAGTCAGGCAAAAAAAAAACTGATGATTGCTAGACAATAGAGCGTCCCACAATGCAGGCGATAGCTGGAGGATGACCTTGGTGAAGAGCAACTGCTGACACTTGTAGTCGACTGCAGTTTAAAAAAAATCATGACCTTTAATCACATGATTTTTTTGTCAAGTTCATGCCGTCGACATGTAAGCAAGTCGCACAATTTTTTTGGGGACCACAGTTACACGGAGTATCTGCACATGTGCACGGGTGCGCTTCATCCTGCTACAGCGTGGTCGCTACGAGAACAAACCAGCAGAGAAGTTTAGCATCGCCCTTCAACGCTGCTGGTCATTGCGGAAATAGACACTACTGTTTACTTGGTGCATCTACATCTACCTTCAAACCTAACCTCTAACCTCTAACCTATGACCAATCACCTTGTGCATTACTGCCCCACAATGGCAAGAAGTGACATCCCCCAAAAAAGACAACGATTGTAAAATATGCTTTGTCTGTAAAATGTATATAGTATTTATAAACTGGAAGTAAAAGCCGAAATATTGTTGTCCATTGGTTTAGTCCAATTAGGGGAGGGGTGGTAGGGTTAGGGGGAAATGGAGGGGTGGTAGGGTTAGGGGGAAGTGGAGGGGTGATGGGGTTAGGGGGAAATGGACGGGTGGTAGGGTTAGGAGGAAGTGGAGGGGTGATGGGGTTAGGGGGAAATGGAGGGGTGATGGGGTTAGGGGGAAATGGAGGGGTGATGGGGTTAGGGGGAAATGGAGGGGTGGTAGGGTTAAGGGAAAATAATAAAGAAGGAAAATATATTTTTTTATATAAACTCTTCACTTTTCAGGACCCTGTTTTTTTTAAATATTTTGTAAAAATCCAAATAACTTCACAGATCTTCATTGTAAAGGGTTTCCCATGCTTGTTCAATGAACCATAAACAATTACTGAACATGCACCTGTGGAACGGTCATTAAGACACTAACAGCTTACAGACGGTAGGCAATTAAGGTCTCAGTTATGAAAACTTAGGACACTAAAGAGGCCTTTCTACTGACTCTGAAAAATACCAAAAGAAAGATGCCCATGGTCCCTGCTCGTCTGTGTGAACGTGCCTTAGGCATGCTGTAAGGAGGCATGGGGACTACAGATGTGGCCAGGGCAATAAATTGCAATGTTCGTATGGCGAGATGCCTAAGACAGCGCTACAGGGAGACAAGACGGACCGCTGATCGTCCTCGCAGTGGTAGACCACGTATAACAACACCTGTACAGGATCGGTACATCAGAACATCACACCTGCGGAACAGGTACAGGATGGCAACAACAACTGCCCGAGTTACACCAGGAACGCAAAATCCCTCCATCAGTGCTCAGACTGTCCCCAATAGGCTGAGAGAGGCTGGACTGAGGCCTGTTGTAAGGCAGGTCCTCACCAGACATCACCGGATACAACATCGCCTATGGGCATGTCATTCACGTTTATCGTTGAAGTAATGAGCTTTACACAGAGGCCTGTACTCTGGAGCGGGATCGACGGACACCGGGGCCTCCCACTCCTCTTTCTATTCAACAGTGCAACAGTTTGCATTCAACAGTTTTTATTTTCCCTATTTTCGACCTTGATATATTGCAAACATTTTCCCTCCTCTTCATTGTGTGTGTGTGTGTGTGTGTGTGTGTGCATGAGAACCAGCACAGACCATGTAAGGCCCATGCACGTACCTCCCCATCACTCTCTCTTCACTAACTCAACTCCTGCCAATGTGATCCAGCTGGCCATACAGCATTACCCCTGGGACTGGAAAATATAAGCAGTGAGGACTGTAGAACACACACACTCACACACACACACACACACACACACACACACACACACACACACACACACACACACACACACACACACACACACACACACACACACACACACACACACACACACACCTTGGACTGCAGATTATAAGCAGTGAGGAGTGCTAGTTGGCTCAGAACCCTGCCTTGTGTCCAACAGTCTTCCTAAACCCCTTCCCCCCTCTGTTTCTGTCGTTCTCTTTATTTGTGGAAAAAGCCATAAACATTTGTATATGATTTGTGGAAAGCGGCTGGCTGGGGGGATACAGGGGGAGTGTGTGTGTGTGTGTGTGTGTGTGTATGTGTGTGTGTGTGTGTGTGTGTGTGTGTGTGTGTGTGTGTGTGTGTGTGTGTGAGTGCATGCATGTCCAGCTTTTTGAATGTACATATTGTTCATGTTTAACAGCCTCTTATAAAGCCAGTGTAGAAGATGTGAGGAGATATATAGAGCTACTTTAGACGTGTGGTTGGTTGGTGTGGTGTTTGGAATATGTTGGGAATAGTACTGGTCTGGTTTGGTGGCCAAAGTAGCTCAATAGAGGTTAGGTTACTCTGATAGCTATGTTAGAGACTGATGGTTGTCTAAGGTTAGTTCATGGAGGAGATGTATTGGAGAAGACAGGTCTTGTTTGTGTTGTCCTCTTGATGAGCGCAGCACTCTGGTGTTGTGCTGAAGCAGATCTCGATAGAGTGGAGACTGGGTCAACTGCAGGGCACTACTTGCGTCATCTTGTGGGGTAAATAGTTCTGTTTTTGGCAACGGAGAGACATCTTCCTCCTTCACTGCTTTCCTGAAAATCTGTAGAAAACTCAAACATGGTTGACTAAAAGTAGGGTGTTAAGTCTGTATTTCCGTGTGTGTGTGTGTGTGTGTGTGTGTGTGTGTATGTGTGTGTGTGTGTGTGTGTGTTTGTGTGTGTGTCCTGTCCTGTCTATCTACCATAAACCTTGTGGAGGGAAAGGAGGAGGCGGTGGGGAGGGAGAAGGGGAAGAGGCCAGTGTGCTGCTGAATGAGGGACGAGCTCTTCTGTCGCTCCCCATGATTGAGCAGATCTACGTTCACACTGTAAGGCTGAGTGCACACTCACAGACCTAGCTAAACTTTCAAGTCCTGCCCCATACAAACACTATGAAGACATGGACTAGTGTCTTCTACACTGCGTGAAATAAACAATAGGAACACCTGCTCTTTGCATGACATAAACTGATCAGGTGAAAGCTGTGATTCCTTGTTCAGTGGTGTAAAGTACTTAAGTAGAAATACTTTGTTGTACTACTTACGTCGTTTTTTGGGGTATTTGAACTTTAGTTTACTATTTATATTTTTTGACCACTTTAACTTTACTACATTCCTAAAGAGAATGATGTACTTTTTACTCCGTACATTTAGCCTGATACCCCAAAGTACTTGTTACATTGTGACAGGACTAATGGTCCAATTCACACACTTATCAAGAGAACATCCCTGGTCATCCCTACTACCTCTGCTCTGGCTGACTCATTAAACGCTCATACTTCGTTCGTAAATGATGTCTGAGTGTTGGAGTGTGCCCCTGGCTATCCATAAATTTTTTTTTTTAAACAAGAAAATGGTGCCATATTGTTTGCTTAATACTTTTACTATTGATACTTAAGTGTATTTTAGCAATTGCATTTACATTTGATACTTGAGCACATTTAAAATCAAAGACTTTCAGACCTCAACTCAAGTAGTATGTCGCTGGGTGACTTTCACTTTTACTTGAGTGATTTTCTATTGAAGTATTTGTACTTTTACTCATGCGTAAGAATTGGGTATTTCTTTCCCCCGCCGATGTCCTTTTTTGATGTCACCTGCTAAATCCACTTCAGTCAGTGTAGCTGAAGGGGAGGAGACCGGTTAAAGAAGGATTATATCAAACCAAGACAACCATGTGGACGAGTCTCTGAAGTTTGCCCCATAAACGTCACATTTCGAATGGTTTAAGTTGAGGCGTTCATTCCAAAACGGTTATAGTAAAGGGTTAAGGTTTTGGACAGGGTTAGAAACATAAAACGTTAGAAATGATGGCCTAGACTGGGGATTGAACACGCCACCCTCGGAGCCAACGTGGTGGACTAAAAGAGTTACCTGGACCCACATTGGTTTTCACACTGGATCTTGAGCGACCTGGCTGCTCACTGAACCAGTGAGATGAGGTCATTTTTTTCTGTTGTACAGGAGAGAAGAACGCTGTGAAAAGTTTACCGAATCAAATCTATGTGAAGCTACCGCTTCTAGGAAATACATTTCCCACAGGGAACAAACTGGTTTAATCAACTTGTGTCCATGTCATTTGTCAACGTATTGTGACGTGGGATCTACAGGGAATATACACTGGATTTGGAAAAAGAGGGTGAAATTTCAACCACAGGATTATATCATGGTAACCAAATTTCGACATAGACCAACCTTGTATAAAATATGTTGAATTTGTACCTTTAAAGTACATGGTGATCACTTGCACCATGTACTTTGAATGTAATCTCAGCTGCAATCCAGGTCATTTGGTTCTGCTATTAGATGAAGCACTGTGATAACACATGAATCTGTTTTATAAATTACCAACATATCTGACATTGTATTCCCCGTTTGAACTTTGCTGCGCTTTTAATTGGTTGAAATTGCAGTGGGTGCATTTGGGTGGCAACTAAACCAAAAAGCCGTCATTGTTTTTTCAAAAGAATTTGGTTGTGATTTTAGATGGTTGAAAGCATGGTGATAACGCATTCGGTTTTCAACTAACTTTTGGCTGCCTTTTTGAGTGGGTGAATATAGGTTGTAATCTCATTGATCAATGTCTCAACCAAATATTACTCAATTATCCAAGTTGAAATTACGTCTCCACTACCTTGTCAATGAGCACTTGTACAGCAGGGATCACAAATATCTACAATTGCAACAGCATATGCTGCCAACTACTGTTGACTGTGTGCCACTGCAATACAATACTCATACTTTCAGTATATGTGATGCTCAGATATTAAACGCATTGATATGGGGTCAGCACAGAGTTGAGATGGAGTGATATCCGAGATAACAGTCTCTGCCAGGTTTAGGTTAGTAGGTGAGGACTGTCAGTGGTCCAGGTGGACTTTGTCCAACTCTCTGTGTCAGCCAGGGTCCACCACATCTCGCCTGTCTCTGGCTCCGGTACCCATAGCGCTGCTCTGCGTTAGGATTGAGGTCAAAGGTTAATGGAACGGAGTGGCGCCGGGCAGTCATCCCCCAGGATCCTCGGTGGATTTGGTAAACAGTGAATCTGTCACGGGAGATTAATAGGAGAGAGAGAGAGAGAGAAACAGAGAGAGAGAGAGAGAGAGAGAGAGAGAGAGAGAGACTCTGTATGGGGGTTAATGGCTCCCAACTCAGCCGTGAAAGTGCTTGTCCACTGCTCTCCACTCGCCATCGCCTATCAACCCCACAAGGTAAGCCCCTCTGGCTTAGGGGGATAGGGAAGAGAGGGAGAGGGGGAGACGGTGAGAGGGGGAGGAAGAGAGGACAGAGGTGGGGAGAAAAAGTAGGAGAGAAAGAATGTAAAAGCGGGAAACAACTTTACGTTTTTCTTAAATCTGGATCATGGCCTGCAGGTCAACCTCTTTTATCTGGGATTGAACACGCCACCCTCGGAGCCAATTGCCAACTCTTTCTTCATTGGGGGATCTCCGGGGGAATTTTATCAAAGGTTTGTACGCAGCAAGCTTCGGCATTGCCCTATCTGTCCCTTTCTGCAGCTTTAGTATGAGGGGGTTGCCCCAGCCCTAGCTAACACCTCTCTAACTGCAAATTTTTAACGCAACGGATGGCAAAAAAAAGAAGAATCACCACGACACGAGAGAAACAAGGAGAAGTATAGAATGAAGAAATAAATAATAAATAGGGGATGAGGCTTGTAAAAATATTTGGCACCATCAACCTCGATAACAGATTTATGTCCATACATGGAAAGAGTTGAGTATGAGAGTCCATCATTTATTTGACATTTATTTAACTAGGCAAGTCAGTTAAGAACAAATTCTTATTTGGCCTACCCCGGCCAATTGTGTGCCGCCCAATGGTGGCCGGTTGTAATACAGCCCAGGATCAAACCAGGGTCTGTAGTTTAAGAACAAATTCTTATTTGGCCTACCCCGGCCAATTGTGTGCCGCCCAATCGTGGCCGGTTGTAATACAGCCCAGGATCAAACCAGGGTCTGTAGTGACACCTCTTGCACTGAGACGCAGTGCCTTAGTCCGCTGCGCCCTCCGAGAGCGCATATTTTCATTATGGAATCACGTAGGCCTAAACCTAAATGAGACATATACAGTCAGTGTCCCCATATTGCTCTGTGTCTCGACTGAACAGCGAGTCTGAGAGAGTTTCGTTCGGACAACTATACTTGAATGTAGTGTACACACCCCCACCCTTCCTTATTCCTCCAATTAATCACCCCCCACTGGGCTGTCAGTTGGCCAGCAAGGGGGTCAGACCCCCCCCCCCCTGCTACGGCAACAGCTTCCATTGTACTGCCTCACAATGGGACAAAGCCTTTGATGTCCGAGGGGTGCACTCCTCCCCCTTCCCCTCCTCCTCATCCTTCCTTCTTCTCCTCTTTCTCCCTGTTTCTGATTTTCAGTTTGAGCCTTGACCTTCCACTCACCACGGCGGAGAGAATGAGAGGAGAGGAGGAGGAGAAGAAAGGAAATAAAAAAATTGACAAAATGAATGAAAATATAATGAATTGGAGAAAGGGAGTGAGGGAGAGAGAGAGAGAGAGAGTGATGACGAGACAAATATTGCTGTACTCCAAATGGTAGCATGGTTATGGCTAGTGGTGAGGAGGATTCAGGTGGGAGGAGGCTGGGAACAGGGATGTTGGGAGCTTCACTATCTGGGACAAGGACAACTGTAGCTCTTCTGATCAGGGCTGTGTTACTCTTACTGTTACTCTTTGAGGTGTTGTGAATATTGTCATGGTCATGTCCGCAACGTTCCCTCTTGCTGTTACGCCTATGTACTGTAACCCCATTGAGGTGTTGTGAATATTGGAGGGGCATGTCACCATGTACTGTAGCCCCATGCAGTCACAATAGAGCAGCACAGGCTGACATGTCTATAGTACATGAACCACACACACACACACACACACACACTGGGCCTTGCTTGGACAGGAATGATAATTCTGTTGCCCCAATACCCTACCGCCCCAATGCCCCACTACCCGCCTTCTCTGTAAAGCGCTTTAGAAAAGACAGCTCCAGTGAGTCTGTGAAGAGACCTGGACCTGCAGTGCAGTGTATTGTCTCTCCCTCTTGGCCCTCTGCCAATACCATGGCCAGCTTTGGAGAAGGTTGTATTCCACCAGCGTACTAAATCCTTTCTTTTCTTCTCCTTCTTTTCTTCCCTTTCTTTCCCCCCCTCGCTTTTTTTTCCTTTCTGCTTTCTGCTTTTTCTGCTATTTTCCTCATATCGTGCCCAGCTGGTGAGTATTTACCGAGGCGCTGGCATTGAGAGTTGTTGTGCTGTTAAATGGAAGGAGAGGGCGGAGGGCAGAGAACGGACTGACAGTGGTAGAAAAAGTACCCAATTGTCATACTTGAGTAAAAGTAAAGATTACTTCATAGAAAATGACTCAAATAAAAGTGAGTCACCCAGTAAAATAATACTTGGGTAAAAGTCTAAAAGTGTTTGGTTTTAAATATACTTGAGTATCAAAAGTAAATGTAATTGCTAAAATGTACTTAAGTATCAAAAGTAAAAGTATAATATTTTCAACTTACAGTGCCTTGCGAAAGTATTCGGCCCCCTTGAACTTTGCGACCTTTTGCCACATTTCAGGCTTCAAACATAAAGATATAAAACTGTATTTTTTTGTGGGACACAATCATGAAGTGGAACGACATTTATTGGATATTTCAAACTTTTTTAACAAATCAAAAACTGAAAAATTGGGCGTGCAAAATTATTCAGCCCCTTTACTTTCAGTGCAGCAAACTCTCTCCAGAAGTTCAGTGAGGATCTCTGAATGATCCAATGTTGACCTAAATTACTAATGATGATAAATACAATCCACCTGTGTGTAATCAAGTCTCCGTATAAATGCACCTGCACTGCGATTGTCTCAGAGGTCCGTCAAAAGCGCAGAGAGCATCATGAAGAACAAGGAACACACCAGGCAGGTCCGAGATACTGTTGTGAAGATGTTTAAAGCCGGATTTGGATACAAAAAGATTTCCCAAGCTTTAAACATCCCAAGGAGCACTGTGCAAGCGATAATATTGAAATGGAAGGAGTATCAGACCACTGCAAATCTACCAAGACCTGGCCGTCCCTCTAAACTTTCAGCTCATACAAGGAGAAGACTGATCAGAGATGCAGCCAAGAGGCCCATGATCACTCTGGATGAACTGCAGAGATCTACAGCTGAGGTGGGAGACTCTGTCCATAGGACAACAATCAGTCGTTAATTGCACAAATCTGGCCTTTATGGAAGAGTGGCAAGAAGAAAGCCATTTCTTAAAGATATCCATAAAAAGTGTCGTTTAAAGTTTGCCACAAGCCACCTGGGAGACACACCAAACATGTGGAAGAAGGTGCTCTGGTCAGATAAAACCAAAATTTAACTTTCTGGCAACAATGCAAAACGTTATGTTTGGCGTAAAAGCAACACAGCTGAACACACCATCCCCACTGTCAAACATGGTGGTGGCAGCATCATGGTTTGGGCCTGCTTTTCTTCAGCAGGGACAGGGAAGATGGTTAAAATTGATGGGAAGATGGATGGAGCCAAATACAGGACCATTCTGGAAGAAAACCTGATGGAGTCTACAAAAGACCTGAGACTGGGACAGAGATTTGTCTTCCAACAAGACAATGATCCAAAACATAAAGCAAAATCTACAATGGAATGGTTCAAAAATAAACATATCCAGGTGTTAGAATGGCCAAGTCAAAGTCCAGACCTGAATCCAATCGAGAATCTGTGAAAAGAACTGAAAACTGCTGTTCACAAATGCTCTCCATCCAACCTCACTGAGCTCGAGCTGTTTTGCAAGGAGGAATGGGAAAAAATGTCAGTCTCTCGATGTGCAAAACTGATAGAGACATACCCCAAGCGACTTACAGCTGTAATCGCAGCAAAAGGTGGCGCTACAAAGTATTAACTTAAGGGGGCTGAATAATTTTGCACGCCCAATTTTTCAGTTTTTGATTTGTTAAAAAAGTTTGAAATATCCAATAAATGTCGTTCCACTTCATGATTGTGTCCCACTTGTTGTTGATTCTTCACAAAAAAATACAGTTTTATATCTTTATGTTTGAAGCCTGAAATGTGGCAAAAGGTTGCAAAGTTCAAGGGGGCCGAATACTTTCGCAAGGCACTGTATTAGCCTTTTCTGAGACTCACTTAGACATTTAATTTGATGATACAGCAATAGCAATTCAAGGATATAACATCTATAGAAGATACAGAAATGCTTATGGGGGAGAAGTTGCTGTATATATTCAGAGCCATGTCCCTGTAATGCTTAGAGAAGATCTTATGTCAAGTGTTATTGAAGTGTTGTTGTTGCAGGTTCACTTAGCACATCTAAAGCCTTTTCTTTTGGGATGTTGCTATAGGCCACCAAGAGCTTACAGTCAGTATCTAAATAATATGTGTGAAATGCTTTATCGTGAATGTGATGTAAACAGAGGGGTTTACGTTCTTGGGGACCTGAATATTGACTGGTTTTCATCAAGCTGCCTGCTCAAGATGAAGCTTCTCACTGTAACCAGTGAATGTAATCTGGTTCAGGTTATTAATCAACCTTCCAAGGTGTTTTCAAACACTACAGGACCAAGATCGTCCACATGTATAGATCACATTTGTACTAATACTGTAGAACTTTGATCTAAAGCTGTATCCATACCCATTGAATGCAGTGATCACAAAATTGTGGCTATATCAAGGAAAGCCAAAGTTCCAAATGCTGGGCCTAAAATAGTACACTGCTCAAAAAAATAAAGGGAACACTTAAACAACACAATGTAACTCCTTGTCAATCACACTTCTGTGAAATCAAACTGTCCACTTAGGAAGCAACACTGATTGACAAAAATTTCACATGCTGTTGTGCAAATGGAATAGACAACAGGTGGAAATTATAGGCAATTAGCAAGACACCCCCAATAAAGGAGCGGTTCTGCAGGTGGGGACCACAGACCACTTCTCAGTTCCTATGCTTCCTGGCTGATGTTTTGGTCACTTTTGAATGCTGGTGGTGCTTTCACTCTAGTGGTAGCATGAGACGGAGTCTACAACCCACACAAGTGGCTCAGGTAGTGCAGCTCATCCAGGATGGCTCATCAATGCGAGCTGTGGCAAGAAGGTTTGCTGTCTCTGTCAGCGTAGTGTCCAGAGCATGGAGGCACTACCAGGAGACAGGCCAGTACATCAGGAGACGGGGAGGAGGCCGTAGGAGGGTAACAACCCAGCAGCAGGGCTGCTACCTCCGCCTTTGTGCAAGGAGGAGCAGGAGGAGCACTGCCAGAGCCCTGCAAAATGACCTCCAGCAGGCCACAAATGTGCATGTGTCTGCTCAAACGGTCAGAAATAGACTCCATGAGGGTGGTATGAGGGCCCGACGTCCACAGGTGGGGGTTGTGCTTACAGCCCAACACTGTGCAGGACGTTTGGCATTTGCCAGAGAACACCAAGATTGGCAAATTTGCCACTAGCGCCCTGTGCTCTTCACAGATGAAAGCAGGTTCACACTGAGCACGTGACAGACGTGACAGTCTGGAGACGCCATAGAGAACGTTCTGCTGCCTGCAACATCCTCCAGCATGACCGGTTTGGCGGTGGGTCAGTCATGGTGTGGGGTGGCATTTCTTTGGGGGGCCGCACAGCACTCCATGTGCTCGCCACAGGTAGCCTGACTGCCATTAGGTACCGAGATGAGATCCTCAGACCCCTTGTGAGACCATATGCTGGTGCGGTTGGCCCTGAGTTCCTCCTAATGCAAGACAATACTAAACCTCATGTGGCTGGACTGTGTCAGCAGTTCCTGCAAGAGGAAGGCTTTGATGCTATGGACTGGCCCGCCCGTTCCCCAGACCTGAATCCAATTGAGCACATCTGGAACATCATGTCTCGCTCCATCCACAAACTGTCCAGGAGTTGGCGGATGCTTTAGTCCAGGTCTGGGAGGAGATCCCTCAGGAGACCATCCGCCACCTCATCAGGAGCATGCCCAGGCGTTGTAGGGAGGTCATACAGGCACGTGGAGGCCACACACACTACTGAGCCTCATTTTGACTTGTTTTAAGGACATCAAAGTTGGATCAGCCTGTAGTGTGGTTTTCCACTTTAATTTTGAGTGTGACTCCAAATCCAGACCTCCATGGGTTGATACATTTGATTTACATTGATCATTTTTGTGTGATTTTGTTGTCAGCACATTCAACTATGTAAAGAAAAAAAGTATTTAATAAGAATATTTCATTCATTCAGATCTAGGATGTGTTATTTTAGTGTTCCTTTAATTTTTTTGAGCAGTGTATATGAGAGATCATACAAAATATTTTTATGTGAATCTTAAATGGATGATGTTAAAAATAAATGTTGGTTTTATGTGATTAATAAGGAGCATCCAGATTCTGCACTTTATGAATTTATGAAATTGCTTCTTCTATTGTTGAGCAATTGAAAAACTGTATGGTTGAAAGAGATGGGCAAAAAGGAGTGGCGCCTAAGTCTGGCTGCACATTTGACTGGCTGACCTACTGCAAATTGAGAAGTTATGTGACTAAACTCAAAAAAAAAAAAGAATAAACTGTATTATGAAGCCAAGATCATTGATATGAAGAATGATGGGGGGAAAATGGATTACTTTAAATGAAATTGTGGGCAGAAAAACAAATTCAACTCCATCTTTCAGTGAATCAGATGGCATGTTCATCACAAAACCATTTGATGTTGTGAATTATTTTAATGATCACTTCATTGGCATAGTTGGCAAACTTAGACAGGAAATGCCAACAATGAACAGTGAGCCATCGTATTCATGCATAAAAAAATAAAAGAAAGAAAGAAAAGCATTGCAAGTTTGAATTTTGTAAAGTTAGTGTGGGAGAGGTGGAAAATGATTGTTATCGATCAATAAAGAAAGAAACGGATAATAAGAAGATCTGTACTGTACTGTTAGATTTCAGTGCAGCCTTTGATATGATTGACGATAACCTGTTGTTGAAAAAACGTATGTGTTATGGCTTTTCAACCTCTGCCATATTGTGAATTCAGAGCTATCTAATAGAACTCAGAGGGTTTTCTTTATTGGAAACTTCTCTAATGTCAAACATGTAAAGTGTGGTGTACCGCAGGGCATCTCTTTAGGCCCTCTACTCTTTTCTATATTTTTTTTACCAATGACCTGCCACTGGCATTAAACAAAGCGTGTGTGTCCATGTATGCTGATGATTCAACCATATATGCATCAGCAAACACTGCTGATGAAGTCACTGAAACCCTTAACAAAGAGTTGCAGTCTGTTTTGGAATGGGTGGCCAGTAAAACTGTTCCTGAACATCTCTAAAACTAAGGGCATTGTATTTGGTACAAATAATTTCCTAAATTCTGGACCTCAGCAGAATTAGGTAATGAATGGTGTGGCTGTTGAACAATTTGAGGAGACTAAATTACTTGGCGTTACCATAGATTATAAACTGTCATGGTCAAAACATATAGATTCAATGGTTGTATAGATGGGGAGAAAAAGCAAGTCCTGCAGGCTCTAGTTTTGCCTTACCTTGATAATTGTCCAGTTGTGTGGTTGACTGCTGCAATTAAAAAATTGGTTAAGCTGCAGCTGGCCAGAAACAGAGTGGCACATCTTGGTCTTCATTGTGATCAGAGGGCTGATATAAATACTATGCATACCAGTCTCTCTTGGCTAAGAGTTGAGGAGATACTGACTGCATCACTTCTTCTTTTTATAAGAAACATTAATGTGTTGAAAATTCCAAATTGTTTGCATAGTCAACTTACACACAACTCTGACACATACACTTACCTCACCAGGCATGCCACCAGGGGTCTTTTCACAGTCCCCAAATATAGAACAAATTCAAGAAAGTGTACAGTATTATATAGAGACATTATTGCATGGAACTCTGCTCCATCTCATATTGCTCAAAAAAACAGCAGACCTGGTTTAAAAAAACAGATAATGCAACACCTCACGGCACAACGCCTCTCCCCTATTTGACCTAGATAATTTGTGTGTATGTATTGATATGTAGGCTCTGTGTGCCTTTAAAAAAAAATATGAATTTGTAATTTCTTTAAATGTATGTAGTTCTGTCCTGTTTTTTTCCATTAAAGTTCTGTATTATGTTTCATGTTTTGTGTGTAACGCAGGAAGTGTAGCTGCAGCTTTTGCAACAGCTAATGGGAATCCAAATAAAATACCCCAAAAATACCAGCGAACCAAAATTGGTTCTGTGAAAGTTCCTAGAACATTTGTTAGGTCGCGCCAAATGTTCGCATAACAAAAAAACTGTTCTGTCGTGGTGATGATTATAGAATGTTTGTATAAAACATTCGCCTGATGTTGCAAGGACTAGAACACATTTAATCTGTTCTTTTAAGGTTCCCAGAATGTTTCATTAGGTTGTGTGAACAGTCTGGTAAAAACATTGTGGGGACATCACAAGAGATCTGTTCCCAAAACAAGAAAACTGTCCGGTTGTGTGGATGATTAAAAATATATTTTAGGGTGCAATGGTTTATACAAACATTTTGCTATCATCACCACGATTGGACAGTTTTTGTGTTATGACAACATTTGCCGCGACCTAACGATTGTTCTGGGAACTTTCACCGAACCAACTTTGGTTTGCTAGGGAAGACTTTAGAAAAGCAAGCAATAATGTACTGAATAAAACCTTTACCCAGATTTTAGCAGAGATGCAGAGAAGCATATTTAGTTTCTTTTAATAAAGAAACACCAGTCAGGAGGATACAGACAGCTCAAGGGGTATGCTTAGACATTTTTTTGACATAGAATTAAGCACGATGATTATGGCTCTAGATTGCAGGGAAAATATGTTTTGGGTGTTTCAAAATGCAAAATTCTCCAATTTACGGACAGGGGGCATAGCTAAGAATTTTGGGCTGCATGAAGTCCCTGCACTGGCTACATGATCGTACTCATGTTTTGCCCAGTGAGAGACCCACTTGTGCTACTCTAGAATTGTGTCACTTCAAGCTTTCCAGAGACACATCAGAGTGCACAAAGACCTTGTGTTTGTGATGTGTTTCCTGTGAAGACTTTTGTGTATTCACCAGACGCTCCCACTGAAACAGGATGACATGGACAATTGGCTGCTCTTGCTTCATCCGGGCTGACCCAGCTCCCTCTGACCCCTAACTTCCTGTCTCAATGTGTAGCTCTGGCTCGGGCACTTCCTTCATACATTAGTTTCACAATCGTGTTGGTGTGTGTATGCGTGTGCATGTGTTGCTGACGTCGTCGGTCTTCAATCAAGGCACTGTGCTGTTCGCTCACTCAACATGTAGGCCTGGTGAGCCACAAGCATCTGATTCACACACACACACACACACACACACACACACACACACACACACACACACACACACACACACACACACACACACACACACACACACACACACACACACACACACACACACACACACACAATAATCTGTGCTCCACAGATAAGAAGGCTGAGGAAACCAGAGTATCCCGCTATGGGGGAATCTTATGGATAAATTAAGCGTAGCCAGTTCAGAAGGGAAAACCAAGTGTGAATGCATCAGCTGATATTGCACCAATTGGATTCAGAGTCTAATTGCATGCAATTTATTTAAGTTGACCAGTTCTACACGTGCTTCCTCAATGCCGGATGTCACACGCCGCCGTGCTGCTGTAACTAGCTGCTGCTCACTATGCTTGCCATTTCTGATATCCCACCAGCACTCCAGCCTTCATCTGTCTGGGTTCTGTGATTCTTTGTTCAGGGTACTAGCATATCGTGCTCACTGCTGTGGTTATATGATCATTTTCATATGATGCTTTGCTCTGGCAGTGAGCTACCCTGAAGGAGCCAGAGCCCTGACGGCAAGACGATGCATTGTTATCTTTTCCAATAAATGGTTAACAAACGTACACGTGGTGTTTTCTTGGTTGTAATGGTAAATAGGGGCTTCTCTGGTTTTAATGGAAGACGCTTAGGGTTAGGTGTAGATCGGGCTTTCTGAGTCTCACTGTTTTGTTATCTTATAAATATTATTCTGAGACACCTGATACTGTGTGTGGCCCATTTGTCAGCCGTGATTATGTCTGGGGTGCAGAGTTGGGTTGGAAAAGGTTGCTGTGACAGACAGAACTCCAAGAAAGCTGGGGTTGATACATGAAAAGTGTAAAGATACATGTATACATGTAGAGTGTCTTTAAATCTTATATGCTCATATAAACTGCCCTCTGGAGAGGAAACATGTCTGGAGACAACACACAGGGAAAGAGACGTGGATACAATGCATTTTAAAATTAATTGAGGCCAATTGTTAGGGCATTATTAGGGCTTCTGAAAAACTATGATCAGTCAATGGGAAATACCATTACACTCTTGGGTATATTTAGAGCAATATTGGTAGAAATGTGAGTGCTACGGGCGATAGCCATTTAGACAGATTATCTTGGCGTTCTTATGCCTGGGGACTATGGTGGTCTCCGTGAGAGGTTGAACATGTCAGTGAATACTGCATGCTCTGAGTACGGGAATGTTAACCTGTTGAAAGGTCTTACTCACATTGGCTACGGAGACTGATCACACAGTCGTCCGGAACAGCTGGTGCTCTAATCGTGGTTAAGTGTTGCTTGACTCGAAGCGAGCATAGAAGGCATTTAGCTCGTCTGCTAGTCTCGCGTCACAGGGCAGCTTGCGGCTGGGCTTCCCTTTGTAATCCATGATAGTAAACCCTGCCACATCCGACGAGCGTCAGAGCTGGTGAAGTAGGATTCGATCTTTGTCCAGTATTGAAGTTTTGCCTGTTTGATGGTTCGTCGTAGGGCATAGCCGGACTTCTTATAAGCGTCCGGATTTGTGTCCCGCTCCTTGAAAGTGGCAGCTCCAGCCTTTAGCTCAGTGTGGATATTGCCTGTAAAGGCTTCTGGTTAGGATATGTAGGTACGATCACTGTGGGTACTATGTCATTGATGCACTTATTAATGAAGCCTGTGACTGATGAAGTAAACTCCTCAATGCCATCGGATGAATCCCGGAATATATTTCAATCTGTGTTAGTGGAACAGTCCTGTAGCTTAGCGTCCGCTTCATCACACCACTTCCATATTTAGCACATCACTGGTACTTCCTGTTTGAGTTTTTGCTTGCAAACTGGAATTGGAATTATGGTTAGATTTGCCAAGTGGGGGGCGAGGGAAAGCTTTGTATGAGTCTCTGTGTAGAGTAGAGTTTTTGTCTCCTCTAAATGAGGTAAAATGGATATTGTTTCCCTGCATTAAAATCCCCGGACACTAGGAGCACTGCATCTGGGTGAGCATTTTCTTGTTTGCTTATGGCATTATAAAGCTCTTTGAGTATGGACTTAGTGGCAGCAGTTTGTGGCGCTATATATACAGCTACGCAAAATATAGATGAAAATTATCTTGGTAAATAGTGTAGTCTACAGCTTATCGTGAGGTATTCTAACACAGTTGAGCAGAACCATGTGAACCTCGAGATGTTAAGATGGCGCCGAAGAGCATGGCTGACGTTTTACATGCTCCTAACCAACTGTGCTATTTTTATTTATTTTTTGCGTTGTTTGTAACTAATGTTTTATTTAATGTTGCTGCTACCATCTCTAATGACCGAAAATAAATTCTGGACATCAGAACAGCGATTACTCACCTCAAACTGGAAGAAGCTTTTTCCTTTATCGAGTCCAACGAGAAGGACATACTGCTTCCCGGGAACAGGCCCAAATCCCCATCATTTGCGTGAAGAGAAGACAGAGGAAAGGTCGGGCTGCCTTCTGAGAATCCGTAGGTGAGGGAGTAAACTCCCACTGCCATCCGTTCTACTGGCTAACGTGTAATCATTGGAAAATAAAATTGATGACCTATGATTACGATTATCCTACCAACAGAACATTAAAAACTGTAATATCTTATGTTCATGAGTCGTGACTGAACAACAACACAGATAATATAGAGCTGGCGGGATTTTCCATGCACCGGCAAAACAGAGAAGAAGCTTCATCTGGTAAGACGAGGGGTGGGGGTGTGTGTCTACTTGTCTTGAGGTATTGCTCGCCTGAGGTAAAGTACCTTATGCTAAGCTGTAGACCATACTGTCTACCAAGAGAGTTCTCATCTATATTATTTGTAGCCATTAATTTACCACCACAGACCGATGCTGGGACTAAAACCGCACTCAACCAACTCTATAAGGCTGTATGCAAACAAGAAAATTCTCATCCAGAAGCGGCACTCCTAGTGGCCGGAGACTTTAATGCAGGCAAACTTAAATCAGTTTTACCAAATTTTTACCAGCATGTCACATGTGCAACCAGAGGAAAAACAACTCTGGACCACCTTTACTCCACACACAGAGATGCATACAAAGCTCTCCCCCGCCCTCCATTTGGCAAATCTGATCATAATTCTATCCTCCTGATTCCTGCTTACAAGCAAAAACTAAAGCAGGAAGTACCAGTGATTCGCTCAATATGGAAGTGGTCAGATGACGCAGATGCTACACTACAGGACTGTTTTGCTAGCACAGACTGGAATATGCTCCGGGATTCATCCAATGGCATTGAGGAGTATACCACCTCAGTCATCGGCTTCATCAATAAGTGCACAACGACGTCGTCCCCACAGTGACCGTACGTACATATCCCAACCGAAAGCCATGGATTACAGACAACATCCGCACCGAGCAAAAGGCTAGAGCTGCCGCTTTCAAAGAGCGGGACTCTAATCCGGACGCTTATAAGAAATCCCGCTATGCCCTCAGACGAACCATCAAACAATCAAAGCATCAATACAGGATTAAGATTGAATCCTACTACACCGGCTCTGATGCTCGTCGGATGTGTCAGGGCTTGAAAAATATTACTAAATACAAAGGGAAACCCAGACGCGAGCTGCCCAGTGACGCGAGCCTACCAGACGAGCTAAATGCCTTTTATGCTTGCTTTGATGCAAGCAACACTGAAGCATGCACAAGAGAACCAGCTGTTCTGGATGACTGTCTGATAACGCTCTCGGTAGCCGATGTGAGCAAGACCTTTAAACAGGTCAACATTCACAAAGCTGCGGGGCCAGATGGATTACCAGGACAGGTACTCAATGCATGTGCGGACTAACTGGCAAGTGTCTTCACTGAAATTTTTAACCTCCCTGACCGAGTCTGTAATACCTACATGTTTCAAGCAGACCTGTGCCCAAGGAAGCGAAGGTAACCTGCTTAAATGATTACCACCCCATAGCACTCACGTCGGTAGCCATGAAGTGCTTTGAAAGGCTGGTCATGGCTCACATCAACAACATCCTCCCGGATACCCTAGACCCACTCCAATTCACATACCGCCCCAACAGATACACAGATGGACAAAAGGAACACCTATGTGAGAATGCTGTTCATTGACTACAGCTCAGAGTTCAACACCATAGTGCCCACGAAGCTCATCACTAAGCTAAGGACCCTGGGACTAAACACCTCCCTCTGCAACTGGATCCTGGACTTCCTGACGGGCCACCCCCAGGTGGTAAGGGTAGGCAACAACACATCTGCCACGCTGATCCTCAACACTGGGGCCCCTCAGGGGTGTGTACTTAGTCCCCTCCTGTACTCCCTGTTCACCCACGACTGCGTGGCCAAACACGACTCCAACACCATCATTAAGTTTGCTGACTACACAACAGTGGTAGGCCTGATCACCGACAACGATGAGACAGCCTATAGAGAGGAGGTCCGGGAACTGGCAGTGTGGTGCCATGACAACAACCTCTCCCTCAATGTGAGGATGAAGACAAAGGAGCTGATCGTGGACTACAGGAAAAGGCAGGCCGAACAGACCCCCATTAACATCAATGGGGCTGTAGTGGAGCGGGTCGAGAGTTTCAAGTTCCTTGGTGTCCACATCACCAACAAACTATCATTGTCCAAACACACCAAAACAGTTGTGAAGAGGGCACGACAAAACCTTTTCCCCCTCAAGAGACTGAAAGGATTTTGCATGGGTCCCCAGATCCTCAAAAAGTTATACAGCTGCACCATCAAGAGCATCCTGACCGGTTGCATCACCGCCTGGTATGGTAACTGCTCGGCATCTGACCGTAAGGCACTACAGAGGGTAGTGCGTACGGCCCAGTACATCATTGGGGCAAGGCTTCCTTCCATCCAGGACCTATATAATAGGCAGTGTCAGAGGAAAGCCCATAACATTTTCAGAGACTCCAGTCACCCAAGTCATAGACTGTTCTCTCTGCTACCGCACAGCAAGCGGTACCGGAGCACCAAGTCTAGGTCCAAAAGGCTCCTTAACAGCGTCTAGCCCCAAGCCATAAGACTGCTGAACAATTAATCAAATGGCCACCGGACTATTTACATTAACAACCCACCCCTCCATTTGTTTTACTGCTGCTACTTGCTGTTTATTATCTTTGCATAGTCACTTCACCCCTACCTACATGTACAAGTTACCTCAACTAATCTGTACCCTGTATATAGCCTCGTTATTGTTATGTTATTGTGTTACTTTTTATTCTTTTTTACTTTAGTTTATTTGGTAAATATTTTCTTAACTCTTTTTGAACTGCACTGTTGGTTAAGGGCTTGTAAGTAAGCATTTCAAGGTTGTACACTTGTTGTATTCGGCGCATGTGACTAATAAAGTTTGGTTTGATTTGACTTCCTGAATACTGGAGATCAGCTTACCGGGCACAGCTGTTCTGTTCTGCCGATGTATATTTCCATGTCCTTGTTCAGCCACGACGCTGTGAAACAGAGGATAGTACAAAGCTCATCCAGTTTATTTTCCAGTGGTTGCATGCCAATAGAACGGAGGGTAATGGCGACTCATCCACTCGCTGTCGCAGTCTCGTTGATATAGCAGTAATGCACCATCAAAACCACAGTGATTGATACCTCTATTATACCAACACAATCCATGTCATTTCTTAGCCTTCGTTTATTATGGGGAACACAGAGAAGTACAGAGGTCAAAGCAACCTTCTGTGACAAGCCAGGCCCCAGGGCCGGGGCTTTCCCTCTCGGCAACCCATACAGGTTAGTGATTGGTTGACAGGGCAGGACAGGGCGGGTCTGGGGTGGTTATTGACAGGTTGTCGGAGGGGATCTGTCGAGGGATAATGTGACTTGTGAGAGGAGGAGAGGTCAGCCATATAACAACGGCAACACACACACATACACATACAAACACACACACACACACACACACACACACACACACACACACACACACACACACACACACACACACACACACACACACACACACACAAACACAAACACAAACACAAACACACACACATACACACACACACACACACTCACACACAATGTGCCCAGTGAGAGACAGGAGAGGTCAACCATCTAACAGCGTCTAACAACGGCACCACTGGTTCAGTTTGCTTATATGTGAGAAGACCAAACCTTTCATCTCTACCACTCATTAACAGAGCACATGCCCCCCACTGCCTAGAAGAAGGCTCCCTGTATGTGTGTCAGTGTGGGTGTGTGTGTGCGTTGTACCAGTACCCCTGTTTTGCAAGAAATGGAGCAAACACAATGTCAGATCACACAGTGATTGACCTGCATGGTAGATCAATGACAGGCCACAGAAGAACGAGAACACATGACTTCCTTTGTCTGTTGTAGCTGTCAAACCTCCATTCGATACATTCCCATACTTGTCCCAAGCCTAACTGTGAACTGTGAATGTTTATTTGGTCATTTACAGTTATTCTCAGTCAGAGGAGGAAGGGATGATTAAGAACGGGCCATGAAAGACGGTGCTGAACATAAGAGGGAGACACAAAAGATATCGGATTGAAGCCCAGCGGAATCAGGAGGAACAGTGGAGACACTGTGGAATAGGAGAGAGAGTAGGAGAAGACCAGATAGGTAGAGAAGGAGGGTAAACGTTAAAGAAGAAGAGAGTTAAATGGAGTCACAGAGCAGAGACAGACAGGCTTATTGCTTTGAGGTAAAGAGAGAGAGAGACTGCAGGGGGGATGGGTCAGCTTTGTGGGTCAGCTCTAGCCTCTGCAGTGTCCCTGGAGAAGAAAGCAACCCCCTGTCCCCGTGCTGTCCTGTCCTGGGTCTAGGCTATAGGTCTACAAGCAGGCCCAGGTCGTTCCATGGTCTGACTGAAGCTCTGAAGCACAGCCTTGTTCAGACCTGCTCTGTTTGTTCAGCTGGCCCACCAGCAGCCGGGGGGGACTCTGACCAGGGACTTGCAGAGACTCAAAGCCCCCCTCTCAGGTCCAGACGGACACCTCAGCCACCCCACCCACCCCACCCACCAGGGTCAACCAACCCTGAGCTCTGCTGACCCTTTACCCCAGGGCTATTTGCTGTGAGGTTTAAGAAGGGCATTATGTTCAGGCCTGTCAGGACTGAGTCCTCTGGCTTAGAGACTTGTCATCAGGCCTATTGATCTATTCCTAATGAGCTGATTATTAGGATGAGTGGGGTTTGTCCTGGTGAGTGAACTGGGCTTGCGTGAATGAGTGCCTGCGTGTGAGTGCGTGCGTGCGTGTGTGTGTGTGTGTGTGTGCGCGCGCACGTTTGTATGTGTTTATCTGACAGGCGACCATATAATCACAGCCTTAGTGTAATCTAAAACCCCTACCACTCCCTGTATAAACTCTAGTCCTTCTCCCCCTGGTTGCTGAAGGATTATGAACTGTAGGCTTTAGGAAGGGCAGCTAACACACACACACACACACCTTAGGAAGGGCATTGTGTGGATTTTAGTGTGGATTTCAGTCTACAATGCACGTGTAAAGATGTTCGTGTTATGGGGCCATTGTACAGATGCTGTGTTTAATAGTGAGTAAGCGTCAACTCTAATGACTAGATAAATAAAGTCAATTTAGATTTCTATGGTATAAGCACACACATAGGAGTCATTTCCCCCAATGTCACCCTGAAACAGTAGACTGAGGAACACAGTAAAGGCTTTTTTTCTGTGGTTTTTAAGGAA